>NW_024609835.1:11280148-11386959 GCF_016920785.2 Ixodes scapularis
GTCGAACAAAATGGTGCCGCCCAGAGAGCGCTAAATGGAATGGTCTATAGAAAGCTCGCCCTGGAGAGAGCGGGACAACTAAAACCCCTCCCTGCTGTTCTCCTCCAGCATGTGACTATGCGTTCTAAAGGCCCGTTCACACTCTTGCGACCGAGTAAGACCGAGAGAGACCAGTCCGGTTTTTAAGCCTCTTGCGATCTCTTAGGACCAGCTCCGCTGCAGTGCATCCGGTCCTAAGAAGTCGCAAAAGGTTTAAAACCCGGTCTGGTCTCTCTCGGTCTTACTCGGTCGCAAGAGTGTGAACGGCGCTTGACACGTTTCCCCCAGTGCAGCGGAGATGAAAGTTGACTTCGTCTCCACTGCACTTGACGAACGCTTTAGAACATGGAACGCCGGCGTCCGGCATTTGGCTCTCGCACTCGAACGCCTTCGACGAGTGCAGCGGAGACAAAGGCAGCTATTGCCTCGCGTGTATACGCATTCGTGATTTCAACCAGAGTTCGGCTGGTTCGGCGTTCTGAAGCATCTCGTCTCCTCCTCTCCCTCTGCTTCTGCCCGCACGATGCGCGCTGTATCTGCACGCCCGGCAAGCACTCGTTGAGTTCGAGAGGAATTCCAAAATCACTGGCGAATCTCGTTAGACTTTGGCTAGGTGGCGGAAGCTACCGCACGTTACCAAGGCTATAGCCATTAGCAGCGGCGGGGATTGAAGCTAACATGAGCACGCTGGGATTCCATTTCTCATGTGTTTTGTCAATAAAGGCAACGTTGGCGTTATTTTGTTTACATGCCACTACTAGAAGCTCGTTACATGGCACGTAAACCGCGTCTCGGTAAAGATCATAGCCCGGGCCCGGGGGGGGGGGGGGGGGGGGGGGGGGGGTTCTGCCCCCCCCCCCCCCCCCCCCATCCTTGGATCTGACCAGGGGGGGCACGAGCCCCCTCCCCCCCTCCGAAGTCTACGCCTATGGCCATTAAGATCCATCGATCCATCCAGCTGTCTGATGATGGTCGAGTCACGATACCCGATGATGCCGACATATTATATTTCGTTTGACTTTATGACCGCAGCCGACGCTATACGACCCGACGGAGACAAGCAGCGCTAAAGGCGCCACGGCGCTCCTTGTCTCTCTGGGTGTGCACGCACCACCGACTTCATGCACAAAAAAAACAAAAACAGGATTGTTGCGCATGCAATGCGCGTGATCGGCTCAGTCGGTGGTAGCGAACGTTAGCACTGATTTGCCACCAGAAAAGCAGGATACCCTTACAAGCTATTGTAGCGAAGTTTTGCTGGCTGTTTATTCTAGCTTTACTTTATGTTTTTTACCATCTTCGAGAGTTCGTTCGTCTCTACGGCACCGCTCGTGGATTCTGCCGGAGTCGGGGGGCCCCGAATGGAGGCGAACGTGAACGCTGTAACTCTACACTTAGTTTATAGAACCCCGCGTCGGAGATGTTTTGCCTTGTGCATGTCTGCTTTTGGGATCTCCACTATGGGGGTGGTGTTGCTCCGTGTGTATACCTTTTCTGCCTACGAATATCCTTTCTATTGTTTATGACTGCTATTGGGAGCTTCGTTCGGAATGCGTTCTGTCTCGTGTGGGCTCTTGTGTCTGGAATGTTCGTATTTGCTTTGGGCTCCGAGCCCTTTCAATGGCTCTCTCGAAAACCTTCTGTCATATGTTGTCAAAGTGGCTCCAGAATTCTGCCAGAGGTGTGGACACCATGCCGTGAACATCACCCTGCCTCTGGAGGCCAACCTGCACGCCCGACACCCTTCCGCCTGTGGTGTCTTCCGCCCGCTAACTAGCAAACTTGGGACCCCTTATGGCTGTGGAGGAGTTCGGCTCGCCCGCCTTTGAGTGGATCCTTGTTTGTCGAGTTCGGCTGTGGCTGGGGCACCCGCTGAAGGTGTGCTCGAGGACGACGAAAGGGGAAGTCTCCAGAGGTTAGGAGTATTTCTAATCCAAAATTCCTTGACGAATTGAACATATTTCTCACAAAAGAGTCTATCTCATATTCCTGAAATAAACGGGTGTTTTGTTAATAACAGTATTTTCATCATCGAAGAAACAATCCAATCTTTCTTCGTTACACTATTGTGCTCCTTCGTGGACACTTTGTTTATTTTAGCTCGCGACATCTGGCTCAAACACACTATCGATACTGGAACAGAAGCACCCATACGCAACCGTCCGTATCGAGTTTCACGTTCAGAACGAGAAGTCAATTAGAGCCACGTGAGTGACATGTAACGACAAAATATAATTGAAGAATCCGCGAGTCCCTAGCCAACTCTCGTAATGCTCGTGAAAAAAAAAAAAAAAAAAAAAAAAGACGGCACATGGCATTTTGCTGCTGACTATAGACGACTTAACAAAGTTACCAAAAAAACATGTCTATCCCCTTCCCCGAAATGATGGTGCCCTCGATACGTCACGTGACGCCAACTATTTTTCGTCGAATGACATCCGCTTCGCTATCCTGGAAAATTAGCGTGGACGAAGATGATCGGTAAACGAGTGTTCGTTACGCCCGATTGTTAGCGAAATCCGAAAACGAAGGGAGCAACATTGGGCAGACGGCCATAGATGCGGGCAAGATGGCGGCACGCAAGTGTGCGTTCGCCGCACGTGTAACCTTTAATTTTATTTTCCTGTATTAAAGTCTTTTATTTTCCTAAAAGTTCGTTTAATGTGAGGAAAGACAACATCTCAGAAGTGGGATTCACCGAAACCTTCGTGGTGAGGCGATCCTGGAAGCCGATGTCGTCGGATTGCACCGACGGTGATGCTCGCTGACTTTTCAATTGGCGCTACGGACAGTGCCGAGCCCGTGCCGTCGTCGTGAGGTAGCGGCGTAGCGGCCGTGGAAAGTGGGCTCTTTGTGTCGCCTGCAGACTGCGTGTATGTGGACGCTGTCTCAACGGGTACCGTCTTCGTGAGGTGCCGACAGCGGAAACGTGAGTCTTCGTGCTACCTCGTGGGGACCGTGCGTGCGGACGCTCTGTGTGACGTCTGTACGCCTAGACGCATAACCGAAGGCGAAAAAAACAAAAACGGCAACTGTGTGTACGCCTAGGAAGACGTCTAGACAACCCCAAGATGGCTAACGACAACGGAAACGAGATAATGCAAGCGCTACTGGAACAAAACCGAAGGTTACTCGACCTCGTCGAGAGGAAACCAGAAACGTTTCATGTTATGCCGGACCTCAATAAGGCTGTTCACGACTTCGACGGCGAGGGGTCGTCACACGAGGCCGGGGCGTGGCTCAAGAGTATTGACTCCATGGCAGTTCTGCACGGCTGGCCGGACAGCTTCAGGCTAGAGAACGCCAGGCTCTATATGAAGGGACCTGCTCGATTTTGGCTTCAGGCCCGTGTCGAAGACCTTACTACGTGGGAGGACTTCAAGGTGGCCTTTAGAAAAACCTTTGTGGGCGAAACAAGCACAGCCGAAAAATGGAAGCAGATGCAGGAGAGAATCCAGATGAGGGGAGAGTCTACCACTGCTTACTTCCTCGAAAAGACCTTGTTGTGCAAGGAATTGGGTCTTGGTATGCAAGATACCAAGGAGCAAGTTTTGGTTGGGCTGCGGTCTAGAGACGCGTGCATCTCCTTGACGGCAAAGGAGCACAGGGACGAGGATGAATTGTTGGCAGACTTGCGAAGGCTGGAGAGAATAAGTGAATCAAGGATTCAGATGTCTCCAAGGGGCAAGCCACACAGCGGTGAGCCAGGTGCAACACCTCGCGTCGGGTCATCAACCTCAAGGTTATGGGCTAGTGCACGTCCAACCGAGCAGACAACTAGTGGAATACGCCTCACAGATCAGAAGGGTGTGGCCAGAGGCTCAGTAAGTCAGGGAAGTAACATGATCATACCGACGGATCAGGCAAGTGCTGGGGGACCACCCAAGAAAACACCGGAATCCTTGAAGCGAGATCAAGCCGAGCGAAAATGCTACAGTTGCGGAAAGTATGGACACATGGCGAGAAACTGCGCAGCAGCAAACCCTGTTGGCAACTTTGTGGTGAATCAGAGTTCAGGTGACAGTGATCCAGCTAAATTCCTGAAGGCTGCTCTTATCAATGGAACTCACCAGCTCTCGGTGATGATTGACCCTGGAAGTTCAGACTGTATATTGCGTCATCGAGCGGCTGAAAAGTGTAACCTACAAGTTGTGTGCAAGGGCCAAGACTTGTATGGCCTTGGGAACACCGACACATCTACAGTGCGGTCCATTGGAACTTCGGAGGTCGACATTGAAATCGACGATGTGGTGTGCCATAAGGTCAAGGTGATTGTCGTCAACGACAGTGCCCTGCCTGTGGACATGCTGGTCGGTAGGACCTGGACGGAACAAGACCACATCGCATACCTGCGCATGGGAGATGAGCTCAGGATTGGCTACCGTGATGATCTTCCGTTTTGTGACATCGACCTTGCCCAGATAAAGCCTTCCAAGGAACCTCTGCGTGTCAAGGAAACCATGGTGCTGCCCAAAAGAACTGTGTGTTGGGTGACAGTGGAGACTGGTAAGAGTGAAGGAAGTCTCATCGTACCTGGTGGGACCGACA
The DNA here is from genome assembly GCF_016920785.2 of Ixodes scapularis. NCBI lineage: Eukaryota > Metazoa > Arthropoda > Arachnida > Ixodida > Ixodidae > Ixodes > Ixodes scapularis. The sequence goes on from NW_024609835.1 coordinate 11,284,736, forward strand.
AGGGAATGCTGCTTCACATTGAACACGGAAGGGTTGAGATACCTGTGTTGAACGACAAGGATGAAGACCAACAGCTGCTCAAGGGAAGTTTGTTTGCTCACGCAGAATTGCTCTCGGAGAGTGAAGAGTTAACCCCAGTGAGGACTGTGCCTCAGCAAGAGCCCATAGATCGTGGCATGCTGAATGTCGGAAAAGACATCAATGAACAGCAAGTGGATGCACTGCTGAAGATGCTGAATGAGTATAGGGACTGCTTCGCACTGAATTTGTCTGAGTTGGGGTGTTGCAACCATCTAGAAATGACCATCACGGAGAAACCTGGAAGTACCCCAGTCAGCTGCAAGCCGTACAAGACTAATGCGGCGGAAAGGGAAGCGATCCAGAAAATTGTCGAAGAGTGGAAAGCGACTGGTATCGTCACCGAAACAACGTCGCCATATGCTAGCCCAGTGCTACTCGTGAAAAAGAAAAACGGAGAAAATCGTCTTGTCATAGACTATCGACGGCTTAACAGCCAGACTGTGCCAGAACACTTCCCATTGCCAAACATTGACGACCAGCTGCAACGACTGTCCGGTGCACGAATGTACTGTGTGTTAGACTGTGCAAACGGATACCTCCAGCTTCCACTGAGTGAGGAATCGAAGGCCAAAACTGCATTCATCACGCCTGATGAGACTGGACAGTTTGAACGTATGGTGTTTGGGCTGAGAAATGGCCCGGCTGTATTTCAACGTCTGATGAACAAAGTCCTTGGGACTCTGCGCAACAGTGTAGCATTGTGCTACATGGACGACTTGTTGATTCCAGCCAAGGACTGGGAGGACTTGCTGGTTCAGCTCAAACAAGTCCTGGATGCTCTGCGGGCTGCCGGACTAACCCTGAAACTCTCCAAGTGTGTGTTTGGAAGTGATGAACTTGATTACTTAGGCTTCAAGATTGTGAAGGGCTACCTAAAGCCAGGTGAAGTGAAGCAACAAGCCATACTGGAAGCTAGCCCGCCGACCGATGTTCACGGGGTCAAGAGGTTTCTGGGCCTGACAGGATTTTTCAGACGGTTCATTCCGCACTATGCACTGAAGTCAGAACCTCTTACTCGTCTGACCAAGAAAGACACAAACTTTACATGGGGAATCGAGCAACAGGAGGCTTTCGACCAGCTCCGAAGGGAACTAACAGAACCCCCGATACTGAAGTTGTTTGACCCTTCAGCCCCAACTGAACTCCACACGGATGCAAGTATGCATGGACTTGCGGGAATGATTCTTCAGCAAGACGAGTCAGGACGCTGGCACCTGGTGTTTTGTGTCAGTAAGCGCACTACTGATGCCGAGAAGAACTACCATGCAGAAAAACTAGAACTCATGGCAGTAGTCTGGAGTATGGAAAGACATCGTCCATTCCTTCTAGGCATTCCGTTCACGCTGGTAACAGATTTTCAGTCAATCGTGTACCTCAATGCACACAAGACTCTTAAACCACAGATAGCAAGGTGGTTTGACTTGCTACAGGAGTATGACTTTGAGGTGAAGCACCGTGCAGGTGAGAAAATGGCTCATGTGGACTACCTGAGTCGCGAACCCGTAGGGGCGTCGGAGGACACCCTTGATGAGGTCGTCGAAACCAGGGTTGAGGTTTGCCTCACTTTAGGGTTAGAAGACCAAGTTGTGGTCATCCAGTGATCTGACGCAGACTTGGCTAACCTCGCACAGATTCTGGAGAAGCCAATGAAGAAAAGGACCAAAGAGGAAAGTATCAAGGTCAAGAATCTACGACTGAAGGATGGAAAGCTGTTTTACGTGGAGGAAGACGGACGGCTCCTTTTTGTGATGCCTAAGAGCATGCGTAAAACACTGTGTGTCAAGTTTCACGACTTGCAGGGACATTTCAGCACAGACCGAACTGTGTCGAAAATCAAGGAACTCTATTGGTTTCCTCGGATGAAGCGCTATGTGCATCAGCACATCCGTATGTGTTTCGAGTGTCTGTTCACGAAGGTACCAGGAGGGAAGAAGCCTGGACTTCTGCACTCTATACCGCCTGGGAAGAGGCCATTTCAAGTTGTACACGTGGACCATGTTGGTCCGTTTGTGAGAAGTTCCAAGAAAAACCAGTGGATCTTGGTGCTGGTGGACAATCTGACTAAGTTCGTACGCCTCTACCCCGTGCGAGACACTTCAGCAAGGAATGTACTACGGTGCGTGCAGAGTTTTGTCACAGAGTTTGGACTACCTAAACGCATCATTTCGGACCGTGGTTCCTGTTTCACATCCCACAGCTTTGAGGCCTTCTGCCGGGAAAATGGTGTAGCCCACACACTGAACTCGTCACACCATCCAAGGGCGAACGGCCAGGTAGAGCGAGTAAACCGAACCCTTGTACCGTGCATTATGGCTACAATCGAGAACCCAACTCACAAGGATTGGGACCAGAACATCAAGGAGGTAGAGAGCTACCTGAACATAGCATATAATGCCTCAACAGGCACTAGCCCCTTCAGGCTTCTGCATGGATATCAACCAAGGATGCAAGACGGTGTCCTCAGATGGCTAAACACGGAGAATGATGAGTGGGTATGTCCAGAGCAACTTCAAGAGACGGCGCAAAATGACATAATGACCCAGCAAGGAAAGTCGAAGCAGTACTTCGACAGGCATCACTTCGCAGCGGAAGGGCTGAGCGTTGGAGACGTAGTCGTCATGCGCTGCATTCCAGAGCACACCGGCGTCCCGACAAAAACCCAGAAGAAATTCAGAGGCCCACTGACTGTGACGGAAGTACTCCCAGCGGACACCTACAGAGTGACCGAAATGAATGGGAAGAAGAGGGTCTACTCAACAACCGCCCACGTCAGCCAACTGAAGAGATGGGGTGGAAGATGCCAAGAACCGTCCGACCAATCAAGCACCGACGAAGAAGACAGTGTGCCGAGACGCAGCGTGCGTGTGCCCAAAAGACCTTCGTACCTTGGGGACTACGCCACATGAACTGAGGACAGTTCGCTGCCAGGAGTGGCCGAGTGTTAGCGAAATCCGAAAACGAAAGGAGCAACATTGGGCAGACGGCCATAGATGCGGGCAAGATGGCGGCACGCAAGTGTGCGTTCGCCGCACGTGTAACCTTTAATTTTATTTTCCTGTATTAAAGTCTTTTATTTTCCTAAAAGTTCGTTCAATGTGAGGAAAGACAACACGATGAACTTTACAAGTTTCGAGTCATGCCTTTTGGCTTGTGCAATGCTCAAGCTACTTTCGAACGAATGACGGATTCGCTACTACGCAGGCTGCTGAGGACAACCTGCCTGTGTTACCTGGGTGACGTTGTTATCTTTTCGTCCACTTTTCCCGAACATCTCAAATGACAACTGTCAAAAATGGTAAACTGTTTTAAAATGCTTTCGGAACGTCAGCCATCAGCTCAACTCTAAAAAGTGTCTGTTTGGTACACGAGAAATTCAAATTCCAAAACATGTCGTCAGCCGTCGCGAAATATCCCCAGACCCGACGATTCATTCGCGTATTTGCAGCCATTTCTGCTCCTTTAAACTCTTTCTTCAGGGAAGATTGACCGATCGCACACTCTAAGAGAAAAAGGTTCTACTCTTGCACCCCGTGTCACTTTGAATAAACCCACAAAACTTTCGTTCGACGCACAGCGCACTCACGTTGAACCGACAATACCAAATTTCACGAGCGGCTTGATAGCTGAGCTGTACACCTTATTGAAATAGCCAATGCACGTGTGACTGACTGCAAAAAATAAAAAAAAAAGTAATTGGGGTTTTTTTTGGTCTTACTGCAGAACCTCAGGGATTTTTTCGGAAGTCTTGGATGCGTACGTTAGCTGTTTGCTTTGCTATATCGCACCGTCATCCAGCCCATCGTGAAAGTTGGGGTGGTCAGTCCAACGTCAGTGCGGTGTACGCCAAACTGAACTTTTGGGGCGCATTATATGCAACAGAGTGTAAGGGCTACGCCCTTTTTTCAGAGTGCATGTTCTTAAGATCAAGAAGATGCATTCGCAACCCGGAACACCGCACTGACCACCGAGCCAAGCTTGGCACATATTGACCCTGCTCTTGATATCGAAATTCACACCGATGCTAGCGGTTATGGACTTGGTGCGGTACTGATGCAGAAGCAAAGACGCCCGAGAGCATGTTGTCGCATATGCGAGCCGAACTACTCCATCACTGAAAAAGGATGCCTAGCCGTCATTTGGACAATCAGCAAGTTTAGACCTTAATATTTGGGCGTCCGTTTAAAGTGGTTACTGACCACCACGCTCTGTGCTGGTCATCAAACTTGAAAGATCCGTCAGGACGTCTGGGACGATGGGCACTACAACTCCAAGAATACGACGTCTCAATATTCTGTAAGTCTGGAAAACAACACGACGCGCCTGACTGCTTATCTCGCAGTCCCATCTCGCCATTCCCAGAAACTCCCTCTTCTGCCTTCGCCGCAACTGCTCTGACCTGTAGTGGAGACGTTCGGTACATAAAACTATTTATTACACTTGACTACACAAGGTGCAGCAATACATGACCGCGTTGGCCCCAGTGCGGGCGTGTCTCTCTGATCCCGAAAGTGTAACTCGAAACTGTTTGCTCAAACGCCCGCGCCCTCCGGCGCGGCGTTTGAGCAGGCTCTAGTTGCCAGACGCCGAAGGCGAAACCGAAACTGAACGTGTGGCGAAACCAAAACTAGACATGCGATGCCCACAGACCTCTAGTTTCGATTTTGCTCTGGAACAAAGAAAGGCCCACACTTACAACATATTTTCAACTGCCTCAACAAAACCCACCTCACCCGTGTGGGATATTGCCACCAACAAAGTTAACGATTGCGGGAATTCCTGTGGTCTCCCTTCCCTGATGGCTGTGATAACGGCCGCGGGTCTGAACGCTCGGCCGCCTTCGCCGTAAGCTCCGACCTGTTCGTGAAGCCAAGGGTTCCCTGTCTTGGAGCGCCCTCCTCTCACTCTCTCCCGGGGGAGACCTTTTTCCGTCCCCCCGCTCGGATGCGAATCTCTGCTGACAGGCGAGGAGGCAATTTCGCCTCGACTTTTCCCGCTTTCGGGAAAGAGACTAGTGCGGCGACCGCGAACAAGATAGGACGTGTGTCGGCGATTCTCCGATGCTTCCCCGGTCTTGGCTCTCCGGAACCTCGCGTCTGGCAGGTAAGGACCTTACTTTGCCGGCGCGGGAGGGCATTTTGGATGGATACATTGCAGTTCTTTTAGAAGAGTACGCTAATAAATGTTCCTGGCCTCTCTCCTTACTCTGATACGTGCGTCTTTTCCGCTATATTCGAGAGAGTGAGACAAGGTAGTCGATCATTGGCACCGACGGCGGTAATTTATCGAACCGACCCGCGGTAATGTAGCCCTAAACGTCGTCTACATTGCCGCGGAGATGTGCGGACCGCGGGCTACTAGGTTTGACGGCTCCTTTGAGATCGCCGCCGCTGTTGAGACGACCCTTTGGTTACTTTATTGGTACCTGTGTTGGTATCAATATCTCACACGATAGAGTAACCAAAGGGTTATCTCAACAGCGGCGGCGATCTCAAAGAAGACGTGAAACCTAGTAGCGCGGTTCCCACATCTCCGCGACAATATAAACGACGTTTAGGGCCACATTACCGCGGGTCGGTTCGATAAATTACCTCTGTCGGTGCCAACGATCGACTACCTTGTCTCACTCTCTCGAATATAGCGGAAGAGAAGACACACGTACCAGAGCAAGGACAGAGTCCAAGAGCATTTAATTAAACACTTTTAAGGAACTACTATGTCCAAATCCAAGATGCCCCCCGCGCCGGGAAGGTAGGAAAAGGTCCTTTTCTGTCAGACGCGGTGTTCCAGAAAGCCAAGACCGGGAACGCATTGGAGAAGTCGCCGATACACGTCCTATCTGTTTAGCGGTCACCGCACGAGTCTCTTTCACGAAAGCGGGAAAACAAGAGGCGAAACCTCCTCGCCTCCCAGCAGTGATCCGCATCCGAGCCGGGGGGAGGGGGGGGGGGACGGAAAGAGGTACCCCCTCCCCCGAGAGAGTGAAAGACAGGGTACCCTCCCAAGACAGGGGATCCTCCGCTTCATGAACAGGTCGGAGCTCACGGCGAAGGCACCCGAGCGTTCCGACCCGCGGCCGTTATCGCAGCCATCGGCGAATGGAGATAACAGGAATCCCCACACCCGCCACGATCCACGGCTTGTTGGCTCCCACACAATGAAGAATAATGTGCTGTATCGTCGCAACTGTGACCCACAGGGCCCTACTCCGCCCTTTGTTGCTCCAAGACATCTCCGACCTCATATCTTAGGTGCTTTACATGATGCCCCCACAGATGCAGACCTGGGCTTTATTGGAACATATATGAGCGTACGTCATATCTCCTACTGGCACGGCACGTATCGCGATATCTCCAAGTACGTAGCCTCATGCGTCCAATGTCAGTGACGAAAAAGGCAAACGACCGCACCAGCTGGACTTCTACATCCTCTCGATCCACCTCGCTGCCTATTTGAATGGGTCGGTACCGACCTGCTGGGGCCCCTTCCCCTTACACACAACGTGTCCCTTGTATGCTGTAGCTGTCATACTTTCCAGTATGACAGCTACCTTGCCTCCTTTCCAGGAGGCAAGGCAAGCAGGAATGGCGTGGTCGGAGCCTCCAGAATAGAGCCGGGACTAGAGTTCAGTTTTCAGTGAGTTCGCAACCGCACCTGCAAGCCGTTATCGGCTGCGAGAAGCAACGGGACGTCCGACACCCCTAGGGCAGCACTCGGTCGGTGGTGGTGTGACCCCTCCCCGACTCGACGAGGTGTGCGATGCCAGCTGGAATGCTGTGTTTGGAAGTCTCCCAATTAAAGTCAGGACGAGACACAGAACATCACAACTGCCTTCTTGTAATGATGCAGAGGAGTCAACTGAACCTTGAGATAAATATATTTAAGCACATCTAGATGCGATGTCTCTTGAAGCCACATGGTCAGGGAAGATGAGTGCCATTGCCTAAATTGCCAACAGCACACCAATGGGCACAATCAAAATCTGCCGATCTGATGGTCAGTTTTCCACCACAATATTTATTGCCGTACGTATGATCACTTATTTGACCCATTAAAAATCTTAAGGCTGTAGCCTATAGCACACGGATTCTGGATCTGCATACCATATGCTGTAGACATGCAACATCACATGAACATGTTTATTATCAATCCTAAGCGTAAAACGCTAGTTATGCACCGAAATTCCCATATCGGCACATTTTTAGCAAATCTAATGGTCCTACTTGTTACACTTCTAGCTTTGGAAGCAAACCAGTTCACAACACCACTAGTGGCATACATCGTGTCAACCATTAGTGCCGCATGTGGCAGCAAAATGTCTTTAACTAGGGAAGCAAACCTAATCGATCCTGCTGAATAAAGCACCTAGATATGAGAGAAATCATCAATAAAAAAGAAGTCACTCGAAAGGGAAGTTTTCTCGCTGAAAAAACATGACTTTTTATTGGACGTTACGCAATGTAAGGCTGAAGACATTCACGCCGTGATCGGTACAGAAGCATTTGCTTAGTAATCGGTTGTGCGTGATAAAAACAGCAAAAACAAAGGTGGATTAGAAATGCGATAGATTCTCCTTTGCATGGAGTACTTACGCTTAAAATCGTGTCAACATAAAGCCAGTATGGCCCACCTTGCTAGGAGCAATCTTAAAATGTATTCGTGTAGTCTACACACCCACCAACCGAAAGCGTTGCTGCAAGTCTCTTCGCCGTCAACTTTGAGTCGCTGTCGAGCCTGAAGAACTGCTCTATGAGGCCCATATGCAGCCACTTAGCGCACACACAAGCACAGGAGGTAACTCGGTTCCAAGTACAAACGAAGAGCCTGGGCGGAAAGCTCTGAGTGCCAAACGAGCAGCGTCGGGTGACGGCGACTGACTGCGTAGTACAAAGGCTGCCCTCCTACGCCTGCATCGCTGCGGTGGGCGGTCGTTGCTAGTCGTATCAGATCGTGTCACCTCTGTTGCTCGTACTAGAACACCAGTGCCGCATAATATTCTTGCTGCCGAAGTTTATAAGCCTACGTTCGCGGCCAACACACTTTACACAACGCCAACGCCCAGCAAACCTATTTCCTTCTTTCTCTATCGCTGGCCGGCCGTGAGGGCGGTGACACCGTCGCTGAAACTCCTCAGTAGCACACCTCGTGTGTCGTGCTGAAGAAGCGCGTCAACGTGCTCAGCTACGCAGAGGTATACCCCAGCAACGCCAATGCCGACGGCATAACAAGACTCACCGCCCCGTTTCATAAGAAATAGGCTTTCTCCATGGACGCCTCACCGTCACCAGGGCTTGGCTACCAAGTTCCTCCACCGCTACGTCGGCATTTACGCAATCGTGCGCAAACTGTCCGACCTTTCATACCACGTGCAGCTACAGCAAGACACTGCTGACAGACGCCCAGCAACCTCCGATATATAGTCCACGTCCCCCGCATGAAGCCTTACACCCTACGACCCACCGCATAGACGACCGCCACCCTCGTTACTTAAAAAAAGGGGATATATAAATTTCCCCTTTTTATATATAAACCCACCGCATAGACCACCGCGCAAAAAGGGGAGGTAGGGGGGAAAATGTTACTTCGAAGAAGAGAAATAGCGCGCCTGAAATACGGCTAGGGCGCGCAACAGCTCACGTTGAGCCCAGCAGTTCGAAATTAAAATGACCGACCGCCGGAGGCTGGCCACCGAGACTGCTTCTTCCAACAACAACAGCACCGTAACAATAAACAACAACAGCACCGTAACAATATAAAAGGCTAGATTGTTTTATTGCTCCTTCTTTCTTAAAGCCGAAAAAAATAAAAGATGTTGATAAAGTTTTTGTTTCTCAACAACTGCATTGGGAATGACAGTCAATATTTAGGATACATGTAACTTGCCTCGCTTCTCCTGCAGGGAAGTGCCTGCAGTGCAGCCGTTCGTCGAATGTTCATCCGGCTGAGGAACATTGTCGGCTGCATTCGCGCCGCAGCTGTTTGAGGTTGCTGTCACCGAAAAGACGACTTGAGTTTTTGGTACCTCGGAGTCCTCTGCAGTGTCCCCTATCGCGTAAAAGAAGTTTGATTCCCCTGATGCAAAAACGTCTGACGTGGCTCCTAGAAAAAAAAAAGAATCTCGAAATGTTATTTGGTGGTTTGACAGGAAACTCGCATGGTTGTGGAATAAACGTGTGCTCCTGGTTTGGGCCAAAGTTAATTTTCCTCACGCAATTTTAAGCAAGTGCGATTAGTACACCATTTTTGGTAATGTGGAAAGAATAGTTACGTGAAAAGAGGAAGCCAGAAATACTTGTTACGATTATAATGCTATTAAACGCAGAGGTGCGAGCGAGATGGACAAGAATGACGAAAGGTGCCGGGTTCGATACCCGGACGACGGGGATTTTTTCGGTCGCGCACCAGTCATTTAGCTGTGTTTGGAGATTTGTGTTTGTCCTTTGTCCCCTTGTTCCCGTTTTCCAGGGATTATTTTCGAAATACTCGTTTCACATAGTGAAACATCAGCCATGTAAGGTCATTGCTGCAAGGCTGCTAAGCAAAGTATGACACGGCAATGCACCAGCCGCTTCGCTCCTTCACAAAACGATGTTACAGGGGACTTGTACAGTATTTTTATCCTGTGAATCTGAAGATCACGTTCGTTTTTCCCGAAGATGTAACTAAACGAGATAAAACACGATAAGCCTCCGACCAGTCATCGCGTCATACTGGGATCTTTTGGCAGCCAACCGCGTGTCACTCATGTAGGCAGCGCGTGCAACTGCAAGCTTGCCAAAACTATTCCCCCGCACTAACAGCAATCGTGACGTCTTTTTTTTTTTTTTTAATTTTTGAAAATAGCGAGAGTGCGCGTGCATCTGTTATAGGCGCTGAAGATGCGCGAGAGCGGAGATTCCGAAAACTTCCGTTATGGCGTCAAGCTCCGGAAAGGGGGGACTTCGGTGGTACTCCGAAAATTATTTTCTACGGCCTCTGTGCACCAAATCGAAAAATAATCTCGATATTCGTGATTCGTGAGGCCAAATGAAGACGATTTAAGCGACTTTCCTCAAATACAAAACCACTTCAGTTTCCCCTTAAATGCGTTCATTCGTGTTGGGTTAGAGAATCTCTGCAAACTAATAATTTCCCCACAAAAAGTGCTTACACTCGGAGCCGCCGTGTCGCCAGGCATGCCCGCCATGTCGAGGCAAGTTGTGTGTGCACCGCCGAAGCGTCATTTCTCGCAGAGGACGCGATGCTCGGCCTTGCTGCTGACCCTTTGGCCTGGCACGTTCGATTTTTCGCTTTGCCGCGAGCTTGACCTTGTAGCCAAATTCCTTAGCAAGCTTTAAGACCTCGCCAAGAAGGTGCTTCTTTTGCGCGCATTATCTTCGGTACCGGACCTGCAACAGCAGCGTTTCATGCTCAACTCTGTCTTCTTGCATCCCAACTGTCAGCGACGCATGCGTGTGATCGTCGTTTTTATAACCGCAAAAAAGTTGCATGCAAGAAGAAGGTATTTACTTACTTTTTTTAAGTTCGCGCGGTCGTCGTGCGCAAACTTCGCGAGCAGCAGATCACTCTCGAAAAGCCCGTGGCGCGAAACTCCCGGTGGTTGCACTCTGCGAGTTCGTATAACTGCCCACAGTGCGGGTTTTCGAAACGGATTCAAGGCGCGCACCTCTAGAAGCAAATTAACGTCGTGTTCGATGGTGAAACGGAAACCTGCGGGAGCTGCCACAGCCGGGGATCAGAGGCCAGAGCAGGGTGTAAGATAGACAGGTGGGGAAACGGCCCATAGAAGCCTACCGCAGCGCCGTGACCGGATTGTGCACTCGTCTGCTTGCGGGTACCCCTGATTTCCGACAGAATGCGCTGCGGCGAGAGGAAAAATATTGGAATCGGATTTGCATGGAACTCTATGGGAGAATTCGCAAAATAAACCGAGAGCACGGCAGTCCTCCATTGAAAATCCACGAGAAATCATCTCCGTCAGTTTAGCCGATCGCCACCGGTAGCACCACCCGGAGTGAGAGTTCGCGGTGCTCCACATAGATGGCGCCACAGAAAAAGAGAAAACCTAGGGGGACACAATCCGGTCGCTCATTTGGCTCTCGTTTCCCCACCTGTCTATCTTTCACCCTGGGCCAGAGCCGACAATCGACTTTGGCGTTAATGTTTGGCTGTATCGGGTTCTGCGCGTGCACAGTGGGAAGCCCCTGTTTCATCGGGGGCGCCCGAGCTTTGGGGTCCCCTATTCTTAATCTCTCTACTCATTTTTAGTAACGGATAAAGTTACGTAACTCCTTACGTATTCTTCCGAAGCACTAAAAAAAAAAAAGATACATTTCAATTATTTTGGTGTGTTTAGGACAGGGGTCTCCAAACTTTTCAAAAAGTGACCGGATCAGGGATCTATCGCTGTCTCGAAGGCCGAAAAAGAGGTAAGTAAAAAACTATTAGGAAAAGCTAAAGAAAAATTCCTTGGTAGGCTATAATTGATAAAAATTGAAAGTTAGAGTAAAAATCAAAAAACAAAAGAAGATATGGTGAATAAATACATTTATTTCATTTTTAAATCTAATATTTGGCTATAAACTATGACATACAATAATGGGGACCCAGAAAACTCATTAGTCATAAGTCAAAGCGCATAAAATCTTTCGCATGTGCCAACGCGGCTGAAATCTAATGAGAATGATAGAACTGATGCTGACAATATGCGATAAACACTAAGCTTTATATACGTGCGAACGCACAAAAATTTTAAGATACGAAGTTACGCAGATTGAAACAGGAAATAAGAATGGTGATGCTTGCGATGACAATGTCCAGTGAATAAACAGACGAGAGGGCAAGTGCTGCGGAGGGAATGATTCCCGAATCATTCCGCATTTTTTGCGACCCCGGAATGGAATGGGAATGGAATGCCAGCAGCGCTGGGAGGAATGGATTGGGAATTGTATACCTTTTGCCCGGAATGGAGTGGGAATGGAATGGGCTCGGTTCTTATGCGAGCTGTGCCGATGATCATCCAGGGCCTACAGGCTGATGGCGCAATTCGCTAGGGCGTCGTTAGTGGCTCTTGAAACAGCATCATTGTGCTGGAGGTGACCAGTGACTCGATTGTCTCACTGGCGTGTGCTCCTTAGAGGCTGAAAATTGCGCGCCCTCAGTGAAGCAACCAAAACTGAATAGTTGTAGACAGACACGGTGTCGTTCCTGGCGCCTCGAGACGAGATAAAGCGGCTGTTGCAATCATGGGCGAATAGCATGTAGCTTTCAACCAGGGTGTCGAAACGAAATCGAACCGAAAACCGAAGCAAAATTGTTATTTTTAACTGAAGCCGAACACAACTGTAACCCAAGTCAAATATTTGATATTGAACCCGAAACGGAACGGAACCGTATTTTCATGTGGCGGTTACCGGCTCATTGGAAGCGATTTGGTGCAATACAATATGAACCGCGCCTCTTTTTTTTTTTTTTGGGGGGGGGGGGGGGGAGGGGGAGGGGGGGAAGGGGGGGGGGAGGGGGGGGGGAGGGGGCGCGGCGCCAGGACAATTAAATATTCCCGACAGTCGCGTCAGTGGCTAAGTTTTGATTAAACAAACGCCAGCGACGACATGGAGACAGCTCAAAAATAATGAAAGAAAGAGGTATAGTTCCCGTCTGGGTGCATTGGCGTCGGTGGGAGCCCTACACTTCCATATTTTTTTTTTCTCACCTTAGCATGGATCGCAAAGGGCGCAACGAGCCACCGGAGTCAAATCAGAGCGCGTCACGTGTTCTTCCGGTTGGGCGGAGGGAGCAGGAAGTCACGGGACAAGCTACAAACTATGGATTTGCTCGTGTAGGTCATGGCGTCCATCGCAGTCAAACGGAATACATCTGCATATGTTGACACACTAAAGAGGTATTCTTTGTGTGCGTGTGTTTTTTTTTTTCTTACTGCTAAGCAAAATTCCTCAAGGAAGGAGAGAGCGAATATAAAGCGAACATAAACGTCAAAATAAAAACCAAAAAGTGGACGGCTGTCGGCACTTTTGTTCCGTTGTGGCGAGATCTGGAGGTGCCAAGAGGCCAAGCCGCGACGAGCGCGACACTGCGGCTCCGGTCGCCACTCGCCCAGTGCCCTGGACGCTAGACTCGAGGAAATTTTGTTTTTTTCTCTATGCGTTTTCTAGAAATAGCGTGTCGCCCGTTGTATTCTTTGCCCTTTTTATTTTTTATTCATCGTCTTTCGATTGACCTTTGCTGTCTTTCTCCTCTTCAACTCAGTCGTTCGAGCAAGTCGTTCCGGCGTGCGGCGTGGGTAGTTCGCCGTTTCGATCTGGATGAGCATCGTACCGACGTGCGGTCGTGCATCAGTACTGCGTGAGGCCGTAAAGACCCCCAGGCTAGCAGTCCTACTCCGCTGGCTAAATTTTTTATCTAACCTGGGTAACAATTGTCACTGTGCGTGCTGGCTGATTGACTTCAGTGGTAGGGAATGGCACCCCCCCCCCCCCCCTTCCATTCCAATGCCATTCCGGGGAATTAGAGTTTCCGACAGTTCCATTCAACTCCTCGGAATGGAGATACTGGGCCCATTCCTACACCTGGAATGGCTCAACTCCACAAATATATTCCTCTAATTCCTAAATGCAAAAAAGGGCCATTGACAGCCACTTTGTGTTACTAGAAAAAAAGCAGCACAAAGCTGCTGACATCAAACGCGAAGATGATTCCAAAAAGGCAAAAAACTTTCTCAAAGCCCTCATTCTACTAAGCCGAAGGGTGGTCACACGATGCGCTTCGTGGCACTTAAATGTCGCTGCCGAAATCGATCGCGCGATCGAGCGTAAAAAGCTCGCGAGTCGCGACAAACGCTAAAAATTAAAACGACCGATTTTCTTCGCAAGCAGACCGTATACCCTTCGCAGATACATGGTTAGCGTGTGGTCCGTTTGATAAGGCCTTAAAAATATCTAGTTCGTGCGTGGCGCAAGAAGCTATCTTGCTCTGTGCTTCGGGTGCTTGCACAACAGCCCTGCTAGTGCGCTGTTCGAAGCAGCTCCGTGTATACCTGCCTAAAATGACTGCGGCTAAAGCAAAAAAAAAAAAAAAAAAACAACGAATATGCGCTTAGTTTTGTTTCGTGATATTGCCTTTTTACCGCGAACGCCGTTTTATGAAAATTACGTGGTTATGCCGGTGCTTGGAAACTATGATAGTACAGTACTCATATGTGAAGTCGATTTGACTTCGCATTTGAGCACTTGAATGATATTATTAATAGTATCTCGATTATTGTCTCCAATATATTTTTAAATAGTAAAAAAAAAATTGTTGTCGCAAGGGTATTTTACCGGAATAGGAAACGGCACACCCCAGCTCAGTGTTGAACCGGTTGGAAACTTGAAGCGAAAACGGAACACAAGACAGGAAATAAGCCACAACCAAATATGGATACTCAAAATGGCAAAAGAGAAACAGACAAAAGAAAATGGGGAGTTGGCACCAGACAAAAACACAAAATGGTTTTAAATGTTAGTTTAGCGTTTCGTGTGTTTGACCCCACTACGGAAAGGCTGCCACTTTCCTTCGCCAATCTGGCACTCTCGGGAACACTGTTTCGGGGAACGGTGATAACCAGACAAACAAACCAACAAATTAGTCATTACTTGTTTATACAGCAGGAGTTTAGTCTGTCAGAACATAACGACATTGTTACCAACTGTAGATGAGCAATTGAGCCAGTGCGGTACAACCGCTAGCCTGGGGTCTGTAACGTGCTCACGCAGTAGTGATACACGACCGCACGCCGGTACGATGCTCATCCATATCGAAACGGGCAGGGGTGGGGATTGAACCCAGGATCCTGGGTTCTGCAGCGCGAGCTTTCGCTCCACGTGCTCCGAGCTGGTGTGCGCTGGACCACTAGGCTACCGATCCCTCCCATGATAACCAGACCCTGAGTCATGAATACAAGCATTGATCCATCAAGGAAAGAAGCGAGCTACGAGCAGGATTGGCTCTCAAAATTCAGTCCTTTCAAGCTTATGCGCCCTCCTGAACGCGCTTCTGAAACTTGATGTAAAAAAAGAAAAAAAGACAACCGCGAGAAAGACAGTCGCAAATCTTCGTGACCGCTAGTGTCTTTCTGCTTCAAGGTTAGCCATATCTCATCAGACATGTACAAGTTAATAAAAAAAAGGCAATTAAGTTAAGTTACTGAGTATCGGCCTCTAAAGTAACTTGGTAGAGTAGAAGTTACTCAAATGTAAGGTGATTGAGGGAACTACTAACTGGCCGTAAAAAAAGCAGCGAATTTCTTTTTAAGTTGCTTTTGTATCATGTTATGATAGCAAGAAAGCACATACCTTTTGATCCGTTAAGGAAATCCCGCTAACCGAATACAAAGCCATTTTCTGGATTGTGTTTTCATCAAAATGCTCGAATATCTGATTCTGCTTCAGTGTTTTTTTTTTTTTTTTTTTTTTTTTTTTTTTATTAACGATGTACCGCGGATGTATGTAGACAACGTTTGCTGTTTTATTATTTCTTTTATGTAAAAACTTTGGGGGAATGATTCAGGCTTTTTCCAGCCATCTTTCAGTTTAGAAAGACCTGCATAGTTACGGGAGGAGAGTCAATGAACAAAATGTAGCCTTTGCGTTGCTCCTTGGCACGCGATTTTTCAACTACAGAACAAACCAGAAGAGCACCAGATGAGCTTCAGAGCGGGTGCCGAATTTTGGTGGCTACTTAGAGTAAGGATGGTGTGCGAAATGGCAACAACTTCTGCAATTGGCGAGAGTTCCCACCTTAGGAAGAAGCTGGGACAAGCCCTTTCTTTAAATCTGTGAAACGCTCGTCTTCATGAATCCCGCAGTCACCGTGCGTCGCTCGAGAAAACGTTCGATGCACCTTCGCGTCTCGGGTATGATTCCGACTGTTGACGAGGCACATCGAGAAGCGTACAAAGCCCTGAAATGATAGCTTTCTCTCTGGATTGTTTCTGCTTGAAGTCTTCCCCCTCTTTGCGAATATCAGCTGGTTTTCCGACATCTTAACTGTTTTTGTGCGCGAAGGTACGTTTATGAGCAAACGAACTACCAAATTTCGAAAGTGATTTGTAATTTGAGTAGATGTTATTCGGAAAAAGTATTTGAAGTAAACTGTTAGTTACTTTACTACTGTCTTAATTTACTAAATTACAGGAAGGTAATTTAATTACAGTAACTTGAGTAAAGTAGTTGAATTACGTACAAGTATGCTCTCATGCAGCGTTTAGGTAACCTAACAGAGGAAGCGCGGCAAGTGTCGTGTTATTCCCCTTTTTTTGTGTGTATTCAAATTCTGTTTAACGTAAACTCCGGACATAGTGACTGGCTCTAACTAAAACGATGCGTTCAAGGTGGGCATTATAAAACCAGCACAAAAATGTGTTTTTACGCGTCTTAGAAATATCATTTTGTACGATGCACCAAAGATACTACTCGTCATATTGGGACCAACACTGTGCTTTTGCTTGCTTCTGTCGATTACAAATAAATCATTGTCACTGGAGTCGATACAAATTTCGCACTGCGTAGGTATCTTCGAAAGTAATTGAACTCGATTTCTACGTGTTTTTATTCTACTCAGAATACTCTGCAGTGAAAGTAACTTGAGTAACACTCCAAATACTTTATGAAACAGGCATCTAGTAACATCTTTAATGCTTGTGTCCAGTATCGTGCCGTAATCCCGATGAGGTAACATCTATTATCGAACATTAACTGTCGATTTTCTATGATAAACTCCACACCACCTTTTTGGTGCAAGCGGTCCCAGAATTCGTAATATGCACCCGTCGCAAAACCTTATCTACAGGTGGAAGCTGACTAGTTCTCTGGTAGTCATTGACATCATTAGTATCACTATATGAAGCGTAGCTTTTTTTAGTGACTCCAGTCATAATCATATAGTCACCAGAATTTAAAAAAAAATGGGCAAAAAACAAAAGAAAGGCGGTTGGAAGAACGGTCACTCGCAAGAATAGCAAGATAATCTCTCAGAACCGTTTTGCCGTGAAGACGTGTCTGAATTTGAGACACACCTTCGCGGCAAAACGGGGCTAAATTTGTGCTGACGTCTTTTCTGAAGCATGGCAAGTCTTCGTTAATCTCAAGTAGCTATATAAATCACTAAAAGCGAGACTTTTTTTCTTCCTGCTTTTCGGATGGTATTTGTGAATGGATTAAACGTCTTGGGGTAAGAGGAGGTACATAAACTGACATAAACGCGAGGAGTGCAAGCCCTGCCATTTGCATTCATTAAGAACAGTACACTCCGCACCACTCTTAGGAAAAAGAATGCATTAATATATCTGTATTTGTATTCAGGAAGACCTTTTTGACTTTTTTTCTTTTTTGTGGAAGTATATTTCAGGGTTCAACGCGAACCGCAAGTTCGTCTGCTTCTTTTGCAGGGGTTGCGGTGACGTCGCAACGACGTCACCGCAACCCGAGCTCTGATTGGCTCTGCTTGAAGGATAGTGGGTAGAGCTCGAAGCAAGCTGCCTCGAAGTCTACCCACCAGCCTTCAATCAGAACCAATCAGAGCTCGGCGTCGTTCTGACGTCACCGTAACCGCAGCAAAAGAAGCAGACGAAGTCCCGCTCCGCGTAGGAAGGACCACGTCCTGACGCGGGCCGGGGTTTCGAAACCCCTTGTTTAGGAGTCCATTCGAATTCTTGCACTACTCTCACACACCTCCAATATTTTGCCTCCATTTGTCGAACCAAAAGAGGTACAATCTGAGTGGAAGATATATAGAAGCAGGTATTTTCGAGGCTATTAGGCCGCGGACTAGATACATATGTTTAGACGTTCTAATTTTACTCAATGCGGAGTGTCTACACGTGCGCACTATACAAGGATTTGTTGTTTCTTTCTAGGTCGTTTACTGTGACAAGACGTGAGGGATATTATGAGTAACGAAGTATGTCAATGCTGATTTATGTATGATACGAGCTTCTTTGCGAGCTAGTACTGCAAGCATTTGTCAAGGGCTGCTGTGTATGATAGTCTTTATGGGCGGACTATGCACGGCGTGCGGACTATGCACTGAGTGCGGACTATTTAAGCAAAAACTTATTTTCGACCACAAATTTGCCCATGCGGACTATGCACCGGGTGAGGACTATGGACGGAAAATACGGCAATCACGCTGTTTGTCTTCTGTTTGTCTCTTCAAATATGGCGCTTATGGATACCTGTGACGTCAAGACAGGAAAAAGTTTTTTTTTTCATAACTAAAAAGTAACATAAAACTAACGTGCGTTACTTTTTATCAGTGTCGTAGGTGTAACCGAAAGATAGTAACCACATCTGATACTCGTTATTTGCAAAATAAAGGAACGCGTTACCGACCTACGTTACTCGTAAAATAAAGGAACGCGTTACCGTTACCGTTACCAAAAAAAGTAACACCCGTTACTCTTGAGTTACTTTTTTATCGATTACCGACAACAGCACTTTTCTGGCTACAGCGTTTTTCGACACTGTGACATAGGGCGTGGGTGTGGGGTTTTTCTAAAGTGGGACTTCTTGCCTGGGGAAAAAGAGGCCAAATTTTGAAGGTATGTGGAATGAGTTTAGTGGCTCGGCGCCACGAACTCATCTCTGTGACGTCACGGCGCGGTGGTGGCGCGTCGGTCGAACTTCCGGTCTGGGGCTGTGGGCAGAAGTCCCCATGCCGGGCGTGTATTCCTGCGTTGTTTTGAAGGGAACTAGCCAAAAACCTGCCTTCTCGTCAAAACGCCGCTACTGGGGCCGTACCAAAAGTGTCGAGAAAGGTTTGAAGGTCAGTTTTCACGTGCTCGATTCGTCCGAGAATCTGGATATGTGCCGTGAATAGGGGAAAGCAGACGCCGTCGGACAACGATTGCTTAAGCGGGAAGCATTTTGGGTTGAATTCACGGATACTTATGGTCATCAGATTTATTTGTTTTATTCCAACATGAACGCCAGAAAACCGACAAGTTGTACGGACCACCTGCGGACTACTTTGAGTGCGTCTTCAAGTTCAAACGGCCGCCTGATCGTTCGAACTGTCGTCTGCTCTTTCAAACGTTTCTGCTTGTCGTCTGCTCTCTTAGACGACGCCGGCTCGTAGACCAATTGTTGGCCCGGTGCTCGCGATAAGAAGTAGGTCCAGGCCTCAAAAGACTTAAATTTGAAGGTTGGTAAGCAGGCTCGATCAAACAGTAGGTACAAGGAGATGTTGATCATTGTTACCAGTAACCATTACCGACTTGTTAGGCCTAATTCACTTCGTCTGATCCTTCTTGCGATGTTTAGTATCAACGTCGACTATCTCAGCTACGGTTCTCATTTTTGCAGCCCGAGCGGCGTCGCGACTGAAAATTGCGAGCGAAATCGCATCAAGCAAATCAGGCTTTAGCGTACATACTGCGGCGTCCACGCAGACTGAATCACCACATGTCACATTATTCACGCGAAGTTTTGCGGTGTAACGAGCCTCGGTAATTTCGCTTACGCCGCTCAACTAGTCAGACATCGCCAGGAAGACGTAAAATCACCAATTCGAACGTGAAAGAGGGCAGGGGAACTCACACCGACGCCGACAACATCGCGTTCCAATGGTTTGTTTATGGGCGACGGTGAGCTTCGTGCCCACACCCCCATCGCGCATGCGCGGCGCCGGTGGCGTCCGCTAGGGGCGCTCCGGTTTGTTTGTAAACATGAGTTGGTGTATACTTAGCCGACGCTACGAGCTAATGGGACCTAGAGCTCGAAAGCCACTCCTAGCGTGTGTAGGAGCCGCGCTCCGTCGATTGAGGCCGGTCACGTGACTGATTTCATTGAATAGAGGCGCCGCGAGCTCTGCCGCGCATGGAAAACAGGAAAGGAAGGGAAGGAGGCAAAAGCAGGGGAACATAGACCGGGGCGGGAAAGGACGAAGCAGCAGACAAGAACGCAGACGTTCCAGCGACCTTGTCCTCAATTATTTTCCCAGACAGTCAATTCTGGTCCTTAATTTGCAAGATCTCCCGGCTAAGAAGGAGCACCTACGCTCCCGGTCCAACCACCAAGGACCCGAAAGCGAACGGCGATGGAACAAAGTCACCATGAAGATCAGAGGACTTCCGCCTCACCAGACCAGGCGATGGACCACTCTTACTCATCGACTACGACCACCACTCAAGAAAAAATAGTTCCTGATTGCAACGCCACCAACTACTCACAGTCTCCTGACATCACTCCTGCACAACACGAGCCCGAGGACATCACTGAATCTATGAATAAAGCCCCAAGCACCGACGAGGCCAACTTCACGGTCGTCTCATCACGCAAACGCAAGTGTTCTCTCATAAACAGTGACCTAACCCGGGAAAATAGTCAGCTGACCGCTTCTAAAGGCCCGTTCACACTCTTGCAACCGATTACGACCGAGAGAGACCAGACCGGTCTTTAAGCCTCTTGCGACCTCTTAGAACCGAATGCGCGGCAGCGGAGCTGGTCCTAAGAGATCGCAAGAGGCTTAAAAACCGGTCTGGTCTCTCTCGGTCGTACTCGGTTGCAAGAGTGTGAACGGGCCTTAACGAACAAACAGGTTTGACAGTTATTTTTGTTCCAGTAGATCCCGAAACCCCCCTGACAAAGATCAATAGCCTAAAACTTTCGGAGACACTTCAGCAGCTGTGTCAGGAATTTATCATAATGATTCGCCCTAACACACGCCTTAATTTGATTGCCGTCGATACACGCAATGCGCAGGCTACAAAAACCTTGCTCAAGGTTACTTCCCTGTGTAACGTGGGCGTGAAGGCTTACGAGCCTAGCCCACGCTCAGCTGCAGTTGGTGTCATCAAGGGGGTTGATCCAGAGGTCACTGACGCTCAACTTCAAGGAGGACTCAGTGCTCAATCGAAGCCGGTTTTATATGCTCGCAGACTTGGCAAGTCTAGTATCGTGAAGGTGCAATTTGCTTCCAGAAAGCTGCCAGAATATGCTCTTCTATCTCACGTCCGTTACAGAGTATTTCCCTTCGAGGAGCGTCCCTTACAGTGTGCTAACTGTGGCCGCTATGGGCACAAATCTGTCACGTGTTTTCGAGAAAAAATGTGCAGCCGGTGTGGAGGAAAGCACGACCGAAGCAGCTGTCAGTCAGAAGAGCCAAACTGTGTCAACTGCGGCAGCTGCCACGACGCTCTAGCTCAAGCATCCCCGAAACGAGAGGAACAAAAAAGGATAGCAGAAGTTCGCAAGCAAGGACACACCACAGCCTCTGATACCGTCCAAACTCTTGTCCGACAGGATAATGCCTACCACCATCAGCGAAAACCTCAACTCAGCAATCTAGATGACTTTCCTCAGCTTACATCAACGCCCACAGGGAAAGAAAAACCAACCAACCCGGGTCAGTCGCGGCCCATCGTTGTGAACCGCACATACAGTGAATCTCTGAAAGCCACCAACTTTCGGCAGTCGCCTACTTTAGAAAACGACGCTAAGAAATCAGAGAATTCACCGTCGGTCAGAAAACTAGTACCAGACATAACAGCAGAAAAAGAACATTCCCAAGTACGTCGAAATACAACATCGAGGACATCAGACACCTCGGAACCTAATTTTGGAAAAACCGACGAATCCTTTAGGAGCTCAGCACTCAGAATGTTTGTTGACATGGTGCACCGTTTCCTGAATACTCAAAAGTCAGCATGGGCCACAATAATCCAGAAAGGTCTTGATCTGCACACTCCTTTTATTTTTAATTGGATAAAGTAGAATGTTTTTAAGATAGTTTGAGCTCAACGACTGTGTTTCAGTGGAATGCAAATGGCCTCCGGTCAAAACTTTCTGATTTTAAACAACTTGTTTGGAAATACCGCTTTCCTGTACTTGCAATTACAGAACCTAACATTAGTGATTATTCAAATTTCAAAATTTCGGGCTATACATTTATAGCCTCAAGAAAGGCATCCGAGATTAGCCGCGCGTTATTAGGTGTACGAAAAGATCTTATTTATGGCGTAGTTGATGTAGCCCCAATGATACTAATGAATACGTTTGTGCAACTATTAAAAACAAATCGCGTCGTATCACAGTCATCTCCGCTTACATCGAGACACGGGCTCCTTTCGACTCCAAACGACTCGAGTCTATTGTACAAAGTACTCCCTCCCCACATTTTAGAGCGCAGCTCTTAGGGGCCCGTTTCCGGCTTGAGCGGCGTCGCCGTCGGCGTCGCCATTGGCGTCGCCGTCGGCGTCGGCGTCGGCGTCGGCGTAACCGCGCGGTGCATCATGGGAAATGTCCCATAATGCACCGCGCGAGCCCCTCACCGGGGTCACGTGACCTCGTGGGGGGCACGTGACCCCCCGAGGTCACGTGACCCCGGTGCATCATGGGAAATGTCCCATAATGCACCGCGCGAGCCCCCCACCGGGGTCACGTGACCTCGTGGGGGCACGTGACCCCCCCGAGGTCACGTGACTCCCCTGAGGTCACGTGACCCGCGCCGATGTCGCGTGACCCCCAATGACGTCATCGTCACTGATGACGTCACCGGCATCCACATCGTCATCGTCATCATCACTGATGACGTCACCGGCATCCACATCGTCATCGTCATCATCACTGATGACGTCACCGGCATCCACATCGTCATCGTCATCATCACTGATGACGTCACCGGCATCCGCATCGTCATCGTCATCATCACTGATGACGTTACCGACATCCGCATCATCATCGTCATCATCACTGATGACGTCATCAGTGACGTCACTGATGCCGTCACCGGCATCCACATCGTCATCGTCATCGTCACTGATGACGTCACCGGCATCCGCATCGTCATCGTCATCATCACTGATGACGTCACCGGCATCCGCATCGTCATCGTCATCATCACTGATGACGTTACCGACATCCACATCGTCATCGTCATCATCACTGATGACGTCATCAGCGACGTCACTGATGACGTCACCGACATTCGCATCGTCATCGTCATCATCACTGGTGAAGTCATCAGTGACGTCACTAATGACGTCATCGGTACCCGCATCGTCATCGTCAATGATGACGTCATCAGTGACCTCAGTGATTACATCATCGGCATCGGGGGTCACGTGACCCCCCCCTGGTTAGTTTAACCCCCCCCCCCCCCCCCAAGTGCCCTTCCCTCCTCCTCCTCAAGAGCTGCGCTCCAATTCGGCGTTACAGGGAGTTGTAAGCAGCTTTCACTTTTTTTGTGTGGAGACTTCAATGCCCACCATGAGTTTTGGGGCAGCACCAAAAACGACAAGCGAGGACGCCTTATTAATGATGTGACAGGTGGCTTGAATTTAGTATTGTTGAATGATGGAAGTCCGACATTTCACCGCGGGGAATCTGTGAGTAGCGTTCTTGATTTGACGTTCGTCTCAGCTAGCTATATAAAACATGTTGCTTGGTCAACTGATCTGGAAGCAAGGGGGAGTGACCATCTACCGGTTCTAACATTTGTCCGTGGGTTTGATACCAACAGGAAACGGCATGCGATATCCGTCACGGATTGGGACAAGTTTTCTATGCTCGCAAAAGATTGCATTACTGCAGCAACCACGAATGCTGAGTTGATACCATCTATGATCACAATGCATCAAGTTAGCAACACGAAAAATAACGCTGCCCTTCAATCGCACAGAGATTGATGTGGAATATGAAAGGCTGCGTGCAATACGCAGGAAAGCGGAAAGAAAAGCCAGACGAACAAAGGACCCGGAAGATTATCGCAATGTACGAAGGACACAAAAGAAGGTACGCAACTATCTTGATGCACTCAGCAGGCGTCGATGGAGAGAACTTTGCGCGCCTCTGGATGCAAAAAAACACCTCTCTCTGCTCTGGAAAGTTATACGTGGGATCAGAACACCTCCTCAACAGATATACCCATTCAGAGCCCTTGCATTACGCCAAGGTTGTGCCGATATAGAGATTGCTGAGGCGTTTTGCAGTCTCATTGGCCAGAACTCCTCCTACCCCAGCACTCAAAAACATCCAGCAGTTGTTTCGGTGACGGCAAAAGAGATAGCCCTAGACATGCCTTTTACTCTTGAGGAACTGGGTCACGCCTTGCAGGACTCAAAAAAAAAGGTCATCCCCTGGTCCAGATGCCGTAACGTACTCTGCACTCACACGATTGAATGAACACTCAAGACGCAGACTCCTCGAATACTATAACGAATCATTCGCTAACGGTGTGCTCCCACATGACTGGAAGCGGGGCAAAGTTATCCCTGTTCTGAAACCTGGACGATCTCCCTTCGAACTAGGGTCGTTTCGACCAATCGTGCTCACCAGTTGCGTATGTAAGATAATCGAGCGTATGATTCTGACCAGAATAACATGGTATATCGAAAACTCAAACTTATATCCAGAAGAAATGTCAGGGTTTCGCGCAGGGCGTTCCACAACAGACAGTGTAATCGATCTCGTTAGTTCGGTTGAGCAAGGCATTGCCAATGGGGAAAAGACTCTCGCCATATTTTTAGACATTCAAAAGGCATTTGATTCCATCAAACATGAAGCAATTCTGACTGCAATGGCTGAGCATGGATTCGGCGGAAAAATCTTTAACTGGGTGAAAGAGTATCTAACACAGCGAACTATTTTCATGCAAACAATTGAAGGAAACACAAAATACCATATCATAGAACGAGGGGTTCCACAAGGAGGCGTCCTAAGTCCTACGCTCTTTAATATCACACTAATGTCTGTGCGACGGAAACTTTCGAACCAAATACACCTATCAATCTACGCAGACGACATATGTATCTGGTGAACACATTCAAATCGATTTGTCAGTCAAAGAAGACTTCAACAGGCTCTTGCCGGCGTTAGCCGATCCTACGAGAACGTGGCATGTGCTTATCTCCAGAGAAAACAGTGGCAATGGCTTTCACACGAATGTCTGTAAAACGTTTCCCTCTGGTCTTGGCTGGGAATACCATCCCATACAAGCCAACACACAAGTTTCTCGGTTATATACTTGATAAAAACTTAACTTGGACTCCGCATATAAAATACCTTAAGTCAAAGCTTGGTTCCGCGTGCAATGTACTTCGCTGTCTGACAGGGAAAACATGGGGCAAGTCATGCTCATCCATGTTGAAACTCCAGAACACCTTGATCAATTCCCTTCTCAGGTATAGCTTGCCTGTCCTATACAAAACATCTCGATCACGAACACCAAAAGTCTTCAAGCAGAAATAAACAAATCCTTAAGAATTTGTCTTGGTGTGCCTGAGGGAACATCAGTTAATGGTACAACAGCAGAAGCAGGAACAGTTCCCCTGGCAATCATGCGTACGCAGGAGACACTACGAGTGCATTTAAGACATAAATCACGAAACAAAAGGCATTTTCTCGTGAATTTGAGCCACAAAAGACCAGCTTCGGGATACGGTAAAGCCATCGAAGCGCTGTGTTCCGACATACCAGTTTCGACTAAATATTATGCAACATCATCTTGTCCTGCCTGGACAATACCAATGCCAGAAATTCATATTAATGTACCAGGCCTCACCCAAAAAACAGTACAACCGCAAACCGTTAAGCTGCAACACACACTAAGCCATATTCACTACACGTATTTCGACCACATACACGTATACACGGACGGATCTTCGTATACCGGCACATCATCCTCTGCAATAGTAATTCTTGTACTCAAGACAACTCGTAGTTACAAACTTTCCCATAGTGTTCCTTCAACAACTGCGGAATTGCACGGAATAAAGATGGCACTCCAGTGTATTAACTCGCAAGCAAACTCACAAAAATGGGTCATCCTGACTGATTCACGCGCTGCTCTTCAATCATTAAGGCATTCACCTGCCTCTTCATCAAATCCACATTTGTGTTTTGAAGTTTTATTTACTTATGGAACTATCAAAAGAAATGGACATCATGTAGTGTTACAGTGGATACCAGGGCACATAGGCGTAACTGGAAATGAGACCGCAGATGCTGCTGCTGCTAGAGGACATTATATGGATACTACGGAGGTCGTCCCATTTACAAAAACTGACGCTCGATTCCATATTAGGTTGTTTGGAAAAGAGGAATTCAAGAAGCTCTGGATATCCTCAACATACCACAAGCCACTTTTTAAAATCGACCCGTGCCTCCGAAATATTGCCGCGCGCAGGGGTCACGGACTTCTAGAACTTTCTCGTTTATTCTTGTTCCGGACATAACTTCTATCGTTTATCCCCGCTTATGTTGTTCTAGAAAGTGCGTGTTCATTCTCGCCCCGAGCGCGCTACGCTCGAACCTTCTCCGCCGAATCTTCGAGATAGTGACTCACTCTAGATAAGACGCCGCTCGCGACCTTGTCGAGTCAGTCTCGCCCCAGCGCTCGATCCTGCGGTTTCGCCGACTTCGACGCCTGCGACGCTCTGTTATTATCCTTTGTACTCTTTTATTTTTTTGGCACAAGTTCGCCACATTAAACGTTTATTTCTTTCTGTTTATCTATTGTTTTTAGTCACCACCTGTGACAATATATCTCCACGAAATTTACCAAGAAACACAGAAACACTCTACCACCGCATCCGTTTGAACGTCGCCTACACGAATAAACGAAGATATAAGTATGGACACATTTCAAGCCCGAATTGCCAACAGTGTCTCGTGGAAGAAGATCTAAACCATATTTTTTCTAGTTGTCCCAAATATAATGAAGAGCGCTTGACACTATTGACCAGGATTCAACAACTTACCAGCGAACCATACGGTTTTGAGAAGGTCTTAGGTGCCTGGGAACAACAACCGCATCAACGAAGGGTGTTAGATGCATTAATAACATTTCTTCACACGACCAATTTGATTGACCGATTGTAAATAATCTTGTAACACACCGACTTTAATCTTGTAACATGCCGACTGTATATAATCTTGTTAAGATATCGATTGTAAATAATCTTGTGACATAACAAAAAGAAATACAATCACGAAACGTGAGCTGACCTCGACACAATATGAACACACATTCGTTCACCTTTTCAATATACAGACTGTATAAGGAATCTGTTCATTATATATACGATTTATGCTAAGACTGAATGTGTTGAACATACAATGTGATTAGAACCTTCCTGTGCGGTGATGTATGAGTGTCCTCCCCTGTTACTGTACAAGTCTCGTGCTGTACCTTGATTGTTCTACACCGGAACTTTGGCTTTTGTATAGCAACCCATAACGTATGCCTTTTTAGTGATATCTTCCTTTCTTTTCCCCTTCCCATGCTGAGTAGCCAGCCGGAATGCATTTTCTGGCTAACCTCTTTTGCATTTTCCCAAACTAATAAAAAAAAAAATAAAAAAAAAAGACCGGGGCGCGTGCAACGTCGGCGAAGCGACTTTCGTGCACGGCGAAGGATTCTTTGCTCCTCGCGTGATCGATCTGGGCGAAAAGCGGCGCGGCGGCAAGTGGAAAGCAGTCGCGCAACTCTGGCTCCCGTAACGCTCATTCATACTGGAAGCGGATCCGCGTTCGCAAAGCGGTTGTGAACGTGGTTGTATAAAGATCCAGTACAATTGCACGCGCACTCGATGACATTAATACAACCGCGTTCGCAACCGCTTTGCGAACGCGGGTCCGCTTCCAGTGTGAATGAGCGGGTAGGAAGCCTCTACAGGAACTCTAATGGGACCGACCAAGCAACGTTAAAAGCTCCAGTCACTGGGCCTTTTTTTTTTTTTTTGGTTCATGTGCAGCGACGATAGAACACGAACAGAAACATCACCAACACCGTGATGGTGCCCTTTTGACGCCGTCTGATTGGTCCTATCGGCTCGTAGCGTCGGCCGCGTCTGAACTTAAAACAAAGTATAGACACACGAAAAAAAAAGTATACTTTTTCAGGGTTTGGCAAGATGTAGCAAGTAACGTAATTACGTCACCCGTTATTCGTAATAAGTGGCGTATGTAACACGTTACTGTTTCAAGAAAAAAAAAGTGACTAGTACGTTACCACGTCACCGAAAAAGTAACGCGGCATTGGTAACGCCGTTACTTGTAATGCGTTTCAGCTAACACTGCTTTTTATCTATAATGATAAAGGTAAGGTGTTCGTTTTATTTCCAAGTACTGGCCGATTCACACGACGGACCGAATCGCGATTTTCGTCCGCGGACCGTGCGCTAGGCGACGTCACCGATTCCTGTGATCTGTGACTCGTCCGGGGACGCGCGGTAGTCAAGCGCCTGTTCACAAGCGGATTTTTGGCGGGAGATTGGCTTGAAAAGGTTTTACACAAGCAACAGTAAATGTTTGTTTTGCAAACAATATTTTAAAAAAAAAATAAAAAAAAATGGCGCATTGTTGTGTTTTGCGCCTTCGCTGGTTCATTTTGTAGCGCGATTCTTGGATCCACACGTGAAAAGAAGTGCAGAAAGTTTGTTCGGCTGACGCGACGCAGGTTTCGGTACTCCTCCGAGCGCGGTCCGGCAAACCGCTAATTTAAATCGCGCGCGCGCGGGTAATGAATAGAGGCAGTGACACGACTAAGGACATCTAGGGTCCTCTCGTGGCGAAAACACAAAGCCTCGTAGCTCCGACTCCGAAGCGCGCCCAACACCATATCGTTTCCGTCCGTATACACGAATAATTATTTCGATCCCTCCATAGATGGCGCCACCAAATGGGCCGGCGCCGGTGCCTCATAGCAGAGCAGCAGAGAGGCGGCGCTGCGATTCATCGTGTTTTTGCGGCGGGCGGCGGCGCGAAGGCCGTTTTCCGGCGCGCACAAGACGCATTCGTTCCGGCCGGTCGACACGGCACGGCCTTCGCGATGGCGGAAAGCACGAGCGAGCTGGTCCTGCACCGGCTCAACGCGGCCTGGGCCGGCGTGCACGAGCGGCTGGCGCGCTTCTTCTACACCGACGACTCGTACGAGATGGTGGACGTGCTCAACGTCATGCTGCTGTGCTGGGCGATCGTGGGCCTGCTCGTGTACTTCGTGGGCACCGTGCTCACGAACCGACTGGGCCGGGCTCGGGTCCCTGCGCCGACGATCAAGGCGACCCCGGACGACGGATTAGACGACGTCGAGGGACCCGTCGCGTCGCAGCGATCCGCCACGGCACAACTGGGTGCCGCCGCGCGGAGGAGCCAAGCCGAGGTGTTGACTTCTTCGTTTCCCGTGCACGCGACCGGTTCGGACCCGGACGCGGTCCTGTGGACGAACCGGATTCTTGCCTGGCTGCTGGGACGCAAGGAGCATCAGTTCGTATCCGAACCCTGGATCCAGGCACTGAACGAGAAGCTCGCCAGGTCGCCTTCCAAGGTAAGCCGGCCCCGCGTCGCTCTGCCCGAGTCGGCATCTCAAGTTTCACGTCGGTCCGTCCGTGCGCACTCGCGATGCCACCCACGCACGTCTCCAAGGCGTCGTGAGATAAAATCGGCCCTTTGAAAGGTAGCAGAAGCGGAGCTTATCTCTTGGTCTCGGCGAATCCGTAGTTTGCACGAACATGACTGCGCTTAATTTTTTTTTTTCTTCTTCTTTTTCAAAGAAATAGCGTGACTATGGCAGTGGCAAAGTCTCAGTTATTGAAAAAGAGATACTCGCGTTCCCGCGCAAGTTTCTTGTCCGGTATTTTATTATTATTTCGAATTTGCGGGACTGCGCTGCTACGAAGGCGAGTATGGCGTGCCTCGCATAAAAGCGCCGTCCGAAGTACTACGTGCTCCGGAGAGCGACCGTCCCGGCATGCAGGCACAATTTCTGCAATGCGCTTTCTACCCATACCTCGACCGTGTCATTCGATTCTTCCTTTGCCTCGGCCGAGTACGTGTCACAATGCTGGTAGAACTTGCTCTTCTTCGTGAAGGGAGTTCGATTTGCGTGCTTCGAGGCCAGTCAACTCGGGGCAGCGATGAACGATAAGTGTGCCGGGTTGACCGGTCTCCACTATCAGGAGTTGCGGGGCTCGGATTACCGACAAAAACACAAAAGCATAACAAAAAAAAAAAAAGGTTTTTAACATTTTAGACTCGATTGAATATGAGAGCGCGACGCGTGCGGTCACGCGGTCGTGTCCGCTTGCGTCGCCTAGGCAAGACAGGCTAGTGTACTGACCTTCCGCACACCGTACCTACCTTCGCCGAGAAACCTTTGCGCGCCGCAAGCGGCAAGTTGCCGGCGATCGTTGCCCACCTTGCTGAGTCTTCCCAACCGTTTCTGACGTGCACCTCCCGTAGGAGTGCAATGCTTTCCTGTATTGAAAATCGCAGTCTCAAGGATACTGCCGACGTCGGGCTCAAGACGACCGCCAAAGCGGCTACAGCCGCCCTCCTGGGAGCCGCCATTTTCTAATTGTGCTTTTATTGGCTTTAGCCAACTTGTCGCGCCTCACGGATCCTGCTCGGAAGAGCGGAAACCTTCTTTGTATACGCGCGCAATTTACGAAAAAAATAGCGCACGCTGAAATTTCGCACGCAAGGCGCAAACTGCGGTTTGCATTCCACGCATGCGTAGTGGCGACGACGATATTTGCATACGCAAACCTTTCGCATACGCTATTTTACAACAGCCTTTTATGTTGTTCGATGAAGCGACATTCGATGAAAAGTTCTCGGTCGATACGTCTTCTACTAAATATCTTTCTTAGGCGAAACGCGGTTCGTTCAAACGTTGAGTAAAACGAAAATAATCCCCGGAGAAGATGAACAAAGGACAAACACAAATCTCCAAACACAACTATACCCGTTTTCACCTCAAGAAAACAGTAAGTTTTGCGCATTGTTCATACGCCGCGCGAAATAGTTCTCGCCAGATTTGTTTGTCGGAGGCACAGGCGTTGCTTTTGGCGTTTGAAACGTGTACTCCTTGATAAGATAACGTGTATCCACTCTAAAATGCTAATAAATATATCTTAAATCTCCACCTAAAGCTGAAAATTAGTAATCATCCGCGAGAAGCCGGACTTTTTTTCCTATGGTTCTTGAGGTGAAAACAGGTATAGGTGACTGGTGCGCGACCAAAAAAATCCGCCTGGTCCTGGTGTCGAACCAGAGACCTCTCCATTTCCAGTGGAGCGCTCTACCAACAGAGCTAACCAGGGGCTAGACGTTAGAACGCATTAATGCGAGGGCGTCAGCAAATTGGGCAAGAATGACAGCTTTGTCGTCGTTCTTGTCAATGCCAATACGTAGTTCAAGGACTAATTGATCAAAAGCCATTTGATGAACTATTGTTCAATGAAATGTCCTTTGACGAAACATCGTTCGCTCAGTCGTTCTTCGATTAAATGGCAGTGGAACAAACCAAAACACCCATGTTTTGGTTTGGTGACGGGAGACCCTCTTCGTGTTCCGATTGGACGCGCGTCTGAATGAATTACCCTCGGTCACGTTGTGTCGACCCCGACCCGTTGGCGGGGTCCGCGTCGTGCCCTTTTAGTTCGCTCCACAGTTGCACCGGGGGAATAATTAAAGCGGCGGCGTCTCATTCAGCCACGTGCAAGCCCAAATATAGTGAACGAAACTAAAATACATTGCGGGAGGTAGCGGTTGCCCGTGGCGCTCGGAGTAGGAAACCGGCGCTACAAGGTCGCTCCCGCACGCATCTCCCTTTCTGTTTCCTTCGCGAGATTCGCTTTCGTTTTTCCGCCTCGAACGCCGTGCTGCTGCTGCTTCTTTAGAGGACGGAGGAAAAATTCTGTCCTGCCGGTCCGACTGCACAAGCAAGCAAAAAAGAGGGAGAAGACTTTCCGCATCGGCTGTCCGACCCTGTTGATCCGATAAAACAATCCTGGCCGCGAGACCAGAATAGCGATGTTCGGGCCAATAAGCTTTCTAAAAAAACAGTTGTTGTTCTTTTGGATGAAGCTGTTGATCTTTCAACCGATCAGAGGCGGCTCTTTCACGTGGCGTGTGCTCACCGCCTATAAAGACATGCACATGACGTGCGCTCACATGACTCGGGCGTTTTGTTTGAGGTAGCTGATTGCATAGCCAGGGGGGGGGGGGGGGGGGGGCATGGGGCCCGGCCCCCCCCGTGGTCCAGCCGAACTGAAGCGTGTAGCCGAATTGGAGTGCTCTAGCCGAATTGGAGATTCTAGCCGAATTGGGCATCCAGCCGAATTGGAGCGTTCCAGCCAAATTGGTCTGGTCAGCCGAATTGACCCGTCAGCCGAATGGACACTTCAGCCTGATTGGGATGACACCGAAACAAAATTCTGGCTACGTGCCTGGTCTATACATATAGGTACGCTTTTGCGTAACGCTCTGCATGTAGTTATATCTTTTCTGTTAAGAAATCAGAAATTTCTTCCAACGGAAACTCGTGATCTATTTACGTTGCGTATTGACTAAATACGGAGGTATTTAGCTCGTTCGTACGAGGAACGTTTACACGACCACGCTGTTTTCACCGCGACTCCCACTGTGTCTCGATCGATATGCTCCCGAAGGACAAGCGACGAAAGGTCTACATTTGTACGAATGTTTCGAATTATAGATGGGGACTTTTAGCAAATCGTTACCCTGTTCCGCGTGCCGCACTATCCTGGAGCCTTTGGGGCAGCATGCATGGGCGTACCAACCGGAGGGGGGGGGGGGGGGGGGGGGGCAAGGAGGCGCTTGCCCCCCCCCCCGCCCCCTCCAGTTTTCAGAGTGGGGGGCAAGGCATGTGTTTTGACCCCCCCCCCTCGGAAACAGCCGCCGCTGGGCAGGTCAAACACTGGCTGTTGGCGCCCAAGGAATACCAAAGGCACCGCCCCCCGTCAGAAACAAGTTGGTACGCCACTGGCAGCATGCTTTTAAGCGCGCGCTCTGTGGGCACGGTATCGCTCCGAGCACGTGCTTAGACGCATGTTTTAAAGTTTCCAGTAGTGCGGAACACGGTAACGGTTTGCTAAAGCCTGGTTCAGACAGTTTCGTTTGACTGCGTTTGACTGCGTTGCGGCAGCGAGAAACCAGGACATCCCTGCAACTTATATCGCGTGCCAAGATGATTCCTTAAATTCGATTCCACGCTTCTTACGAAGCACAGATGTGCCGGTGACTCGCTTTCGGTTCTCGACGCAACGCAGTCAAACGCATTGAAACGCAAGTGTCTGAACCCGCCTTAACAGTCCCTATTGCCTCTTGCGAACGCGAGAACAAACAAAATCAAGGGGTTATTTTTTTCTTCTGTTTAGCTGACGGCTTAGCTGTTTTGCTTCTTGTACCGTATCCATATTCTAGCTTAATGTCGGTCCACACTTACTCCAAACTCTAAAAGTGAGCAGAAATGTAACGCGTCACGCTTGGTGTGAAGTAACGCTCTCATTTTCAGGCTCGGCAACGTGAGGGAGTAACGGTACTTGGCTACTTATTTTAAAGCGCACACACAGACGATACGATGCTCCAGGGTACCACGTTAAATGAGTGCGTCTCGCTCCTTCGTGCCCGATGTCCGGTTCTTCAGAATGTTCGATCAGCACTCGGCCATGTTCCCGCTCTTGCGGCTTGGAGCGAGCCCATTTGGCGTCTCTTTGCACGCTTCGACCCGTCGAGAGAGCGGCGCACGAGGAATCGTCTCGGCGGGCGCTTGCCATTTCAAATCTGCGCCCAGGCCTCGAATCATGGCGGTACTCAGTTCAGCGCAGCTGCCGAGCAATCGTTCCCTTTTTTTGTTGCTCGAAATCGTAATCAGCGGAGCCTTCCATTTGCCGTGCAGTGTCAGGTGGTTCGCGACGATTCATCACGCTTCGCTCTATGCGGCAAGCCTTCGTGCAACCCAGTGGGCTTTTTTTTTTTCTCTCTTTTTCTTTAATATTTGTTGCGCGCCCATAAAAAAAGAAAGTGTATGTGTGTGTGTGTGTGTGGGGGGGGGGGGGGGGGGATAGACAGAGGTGTCAGTAGCTGCAGGAATTATGTACATTTGGGACGAAACATATTTGATTACTTTTCTTAGTATAATTCTGAAATTCAAGAGAGTACCCCCGGGGATCGAGATACTCTAAAAAAAAAAAAATGAATAAATAGTTGGTTTTAAGCCTGTGTTCCCGCTCACACAATCTCCTTTTTTTTTTTTTAATGTAGAAAACATTTTTGACAACATTTGGGGGAGGGGTGGATACAGAAATAGTTTTGACAAGAAGAGGGGGTGACAAAAATAATATCATAGAAAAATACCGTTAAGTCACTGAAAGCATGCAACAGTTATAGCATAAGCACCCATGCACCCAACGGTATTGCTGAAGAAGAAAAAAAAAAAACAGGAACAGGAATTTGCAGGGGCCTTGCGTTTCATCGTTGTTTCTTGTTTCCCCGAAACGCGAAGATCATAGCGTGCGCGTTTCTTTTCGCTCTCGCGCAGTCTACGTGCCGTGTTCACCTTCGTCGGGAATGATCTTTCGGGTTTCGATCGAACATCACCGCGTGGCACCAAACCCAACTTGGCCGAACGCTCGATGATATCCTGCTCGAAGTACCAAAATCACCTGTGACGGAAAAAAAGTCTGATCGACGCATCTGCTGTTTTCCCGGCCAATCACAGTACAACGAGTTCAACCCAAATTTGTACGTGACGCGTTACAAATAACGCGTTCCTTAGGTTCAGAAGTGGAAGCTCCTCCCAGGTCTTTCCACTTTAGCGGAGCGAACGCTGGAGAGGGGCTCGCCTCCTTTTTAGCGTTCGCTCGGTGCGAACAGGTGAGAGGAGCTTCCCATGAACGCTTCACCTGTCACTATTTTTATTTATTTACAGCCAATCTGTTTATGGCTACGGTTCCGTGCATTTTTGGTGTGCGTCAACAAAAACTCAGAGCGGGCTCCCACCTTCCTCTCTTTGTCGTCGTTCGGAGCCCCGCTTGCGTGCTTAGTTTCCTTCCGCCGGGTGGCGGTCCCCCGTTGCGCGTGTCTAGTTTCCCCCGGCTCCTCGGGGCGGCGGTAGTCCTCGCCATGTGTGTGCGTGCCTTTCGTCACGATGACCACCGATCGAGACATTAAATGGGTTCGTACCTTCATTCAAAATTCTGCCACGTCTGCGCCGTGCGCTAAACAGCTTCGCTTGTCATCCACCTTCAGAGAGTGGAAGGGCTCACGATTTTTTTCTTTTGTAGCCAGGTAACGGTCTCGTTACTTTTGTAGTGAAGGAACGAGTAACACATTTTCGTTACTTTTTTGATGAAGTAACCAGTATAGCGGTACTTGTAGTTACTTCTCACACCCAGCACGTGCTTGTAATTTGCGCGACGAGAAAACGCTCGATAAACACTAAAGAAGTGAGCTCCGGGTGTGACCGCATAGCCAAAGGTATTCCTGAATGAACGCTTTAGCGAGCGAGGAATTCTCAAAGACGACACATATTGAAAGCGGCTACTGACTCGTAAAAAAACGACACATTTGAAAGTAAAAAGAAGAAAAAAAGACAGTTACTTTGAAGCCGAGGTAACGCTTTCCTTTTGAGTCGCAGTAGTGAGTAACGAGGAACTATATTTATTTGTTCTATTTGAGTAACGTGTACATGTGTGGACTTTAGCCGTCGACAGTCTCCACATTGGGAACCAGCAGAGAAACAGAAGGCGGCTGTCTCTGCCAGATCAAAAACATTGTTGTTGATGATTAAAAAAAAGAAGTAAATAAACGGCGTAGCGAGGGCCGCAAAATCTGTTTCATCAATGTCATTAATAATTGTCGGTGTCTGCCCGCACCAGGTGTTGGCACTGCGCGTACTCCAGGAACCGGACTTGCTCGAAGTGCCGACAGATGCGTCACCGCAACGCCGTGACGTCAGCGCCGGCGCGGTCTCTTCGTGTCGCCATCCTGAAGCGTTCGTGTCACCAAACAAAATAAGGAGTTCCGTGTTGCGACGCCGCTCCCTTCAGCTTCGAACAACGACGAAGACAACGAGTGCGAGCACTTTGCGTTTTTTATTTTCTTTCACTTCGAAGGTCTCCGCGGTGGAAGTGAAGCCGGCAGAAAAAATGGTTAGCGTAAGAAATACTTGCCACCTGGTGTTGTGTTCCTCTAAGGGTCGGGTTAAGGGCCAGAAGTCCGACGAATGCGGATCAAATGCTTAGGAAAAAGGGGTAAAAAAAGATGAACAGAAAGTGCAAAAATGGGACGAACAAAATTGCGCGTATTTTTCTTCGACAGCGCTACCGCGCGTGCATCAGAGGCAGCTGAAGTTGCCCACTCGCGCGGGTAGCCTTTCCAGTTAAGAGTGTACAACGTGGCTTTCACCGACGTCGCACTATCTACCATCGTGGTGGTCTTGCACCGAGCGCGTGCTTCGTGCAGTGTATGAGACACTACCGAACTCCTCGGCAGGAGCGGATTCACCAGGGTGGGGAGTTTGCGTCGTGTGCGAGCTTCGTGCGCGTCCTCCCCAGTTGGCTTCCGAGCGCGACTTCTCGAGCAAACAAAGCACCCGACGGAGCTCGAGGCTTTCGCGCCCGTGGGTTTCTTCTCAGCGGGCACAACTCGTAGCTCCTCTTCCCGCTTCGGCGGTGGCTTCCGCGTTTCAGTCTACGATTCTCGGCTGCGATAGTTCGATAGATGGGCACCTGCGTTGACGGTTCACCGATCACGAACCTACAGCACCCGATGAAATGAGCGTCGCGCAATTCTTTTTTAGTTGCGGGGGGGTGCGAGCCCGAAAAAGACTCGCGACCAGCTCGAGTGATCCAGTTTGATTGACAGCTTTGCCCTTCGTGACGGCTTTCCTTTGACGCTCACACTACTCCGCTTGATTTCCGCGTTGTCGTTCTTATCTTTTTGGCAGCGAAGCTCCCCCCCCCCCCCCCCCCCCCCCCCCAACCTGCTTCCTTTGAAAACGTATACAAGCGTATCGGACTGCATGAACTAGAATATGGGATGGGCAATTTCCTTTATTAGACGCATGTTCTGTCCCTCTCTCGCGCGAGTGGCCCTCACGGACGCAGGAAAACAGCGATATTTTTCCTCCGCGAAGATAAGCCAGCGTTTTGGTCACCCGGCC
This sequence comes from Ixodes scapularis, assembly GCF_016920785.2. Taxonomy (NCBI): domain Eukaryota; kingdom Metazoa; phylum Arthropoda; class Arachnida; order Ixodida; family Ixodidae; genus Ixodes; species Ixodes scapularis. The sequence goes on from NW_024609835.1 coordinate 11,321,777, forward strand.
GACGTTCCGCAGTTTTGCTTGCTCGACTACAAGTAGGTTATTTGTGCGTTTGTGTTGGGCCAGAGTTGGTGACGCTTAAAGGAAAAGGGGTAACTGTAAGGTGCGATCGGGCGCTGGCGAGCTGATGGGCAAACGTGTCGAACCCCGAGACAAGACGATAGAACTTTGCATCCTGTATGACATGTCTGCGAATCCCTTTGTCGCCCGAGTGTAAAAAGGCCCTGTACCTTATAGACCAGCCACGAGAGCTGTATGCTCCCGCGTCGCTCGTCCACCATCCGTGAATCGGTGGTGTACGCGAGGGGGAGGTTGTCGGGCGAGAAAAACGAACATTGTTTTTCGAACCCCGAAAATGAACTTCGTATTGCCGAGAACGGCACCCCTCGGATAGCGTTTCCAGCGTAGCGCCCCGAAGGAGCGCTGCAGAACAGGAGAGAAAGGAAGCAGGCCATGCCTGCTTATGCCGAATGGCGTCCACTCGTACGTATCACAAAACGAGTCTTTTTGCTTCGAATCTCGTAAATTCCCCGCAGCCTATACATTGTTTTACGGCTATATTCGTGCGGGGGTAGAGCACTCAACAATGCGTAGTTTGTTTGCGCTCAAGAAAACCCTGCACTTTTTTTATATGTGTGTCTACTCGAACGGGCGAACACTGGCGAGTGATAGAAATTGAATCCAGCTATAGATAATATTTTTGACTTCAGATTTCCTCCTGGGAACGAGAGCCAAGTCCAGCACGACGACGAACCTTGCGTGGCATCGTCGTGTACGTGCTTGAACTCCGAAACAGAGCGAGTCCCGTGAGGACAGATATCGAGGCGCTCTTTCTTGCGCCTTTCCCTGAAATGTGGCGACGGAACGTCGGTCGGTTCTCCCAGTTGGTCTCCTTTTCACGGCCGCACACGACGACTACCCGATCGGAGATTCCAGAGTCTATATAGACTCCCGAGGCTGTTAGAAGGCTGGGGCCGGTACTTTTTTGCACCCTACGATAGAGCGCGGAGGACACGGTATATACACGAACGCGCTAATGACGTCACGCTGCTGTGGTGGCGCTGCCGTCTGCGCGACGGAGGCGCTTCGCCTCGAGCGACGCTGGTTTCTGCCCTTGCGCAATGCCCGCACCCGGTGATGTAGCACGCAGTGGTGGTGGTAACGCTTTAAAAGTAACGGCGTTACCTGCAACCCGTTACACTTAGTGTAACTTACTAACGTAGTTGTTACATCTTTAAAACCGGTGACATAACTTTCTCACTTATTTCGAGTAACGGGTAACGTAGCTACGTTACTCGTTACACCTTCTTTCCAAGACTTAAAATAAATGAAACGAGTTTTTTTTTCGTGTTTTTAGGTGCCAAGTGTGTTTTAATTCTCGCACTCATTCCAGATACCTTCAAAATGTTGTCTCTCTTTCCCCACGCAAACACTTTAGAAAGAACCTCAACGTCCACGCACTTTGTCCCAGTGTGCCTAATGATGCCAGCAATATCCCGTTGGTTTTGGTGGTGGTGAACAAGTTTTATTCGGAACCAGCAGTTGGCGGTAGCCCCTCCACACGCAGGTGGTGGTGACTACGCGCCACGCGGTACGACCCCCTCGGCTATTGCCCTCCCACCAGCCCTCGGCCCCGGGCGCGCCCCTTTTCTCTCCGGGGCCGAGAGGGGGAGCCCATTGGACCTCGGCGAGCTCCCTCACCTCCCCGATCGTCCCTTGCCCGTTGCCTCTCTAGAGCGGTCGTGATCAGCCGGACGGCCCTACGCTGAACCCCTAATTCACAGCGCCGCGTCTTCGAACTGCGGGGGAATCGTCGTCTTCTCGCTTGCCTCTCTTGGGTTGAGTTCACAGTCCCACAACAGGTGCGACGCGGTGACCCTCGCCTTCTTACAAAGTCCACAGGTGTCGTCCGCGTAAAGTCCTGGATATTATGTGTTTAGCTAGCACCGGTGTTAATAGCGACCCTGTCTGTAATTGTCTAAAAATCACCGCCTCCTCACGTTTTAGCTCGGAATGAGGGGGAGCTACTACTCTCCTTCCTAACCTATACCACTTCACTATTTCGTTATACGTACTCATGCGGTCCTTCGTACTAAACCACTCTCCACCACTTGAGACTGTCCCGTATGTCGCCGCCCGGTTGGTGAGTCCTCGCGCTGCGACGTTGGCCGTCTCGTTGTGGTTGGGACTACCGTTCACCGACACCTCACTGCCCATGTGGGCCGGGATCCACTTGATCACCACTGCACGATCACGTCCTGCCGTTGTGGCCGCTCGCAAAATGCGAGCCGCCGCACCACACACCCTACCCTTTGCAAAACTAAGCACTGCTGTCCTGGAATCACTGATCACCGTGTCGCAGCCTGGGTCGGCCACAGCTAGAGCTATGGCCACTTCTTCCGCCTGATGCGATTCATAAGCCCAATGCGAATAAAGGCAGTTCGTATAACCTTTTTAATTCCGAAATGACAAGTAACGCAAAAGTAGCGTGCTTTACTGTTTATGCGCAACGATAACGCGTTTCCTTTATTTTGAGGTAACGTAGTTTGGTAACCTTCTTCTTTTATTTTGAAGTACCGAGTGACGTGTTTCGTAACTTTTTTTTTCAGTAACGCCGGCAACATTAATATCGCGTGACTACACGTAGCAGCGCCGTCTGCCGTTCATCGGGACGTCAGCGCCTCGTCTTGCGAAGAGTCTGCGTGGATCGCTTCTCCGATAACCCTACTCGATATCGATGCGGCAGATATTAGAGAGTTTTAGTAGATCGTTCCGATACCCCCGATAGCCCCGATAACGATGCTATGCGTGCGCAAGGGAGGCGGTGGCGGAGTATCGGGTATCGTTATCGGAGTCATGGGAACGATCTACTAAAACTCTCTATTAGTTGGGTGCTTCGGATGAACCATCCATGGTCACATCCAGGATGAAAACGGCGTGTCTTTCGAGCAGCCGACCTCCGGCGCGCGTTTCACGCCTTCCGCCGTGCTTTGGAGTACGCGCGCGCGCGCTCAAGATACGCGAGGCGCCGAAGCGCTGTCGAAGGTAAGGAACCTCGCGCTTTGAAGCTCCTCCCTGCGTCCTTGGGAGTGACCAGAACGAAATCATTCAACGCCCCTAGAACATCCTATTTACAGTTTGCAGCTGACGGTGGATTCCTGGTCAACCGTGGACTCCTCGAACTCCCCGACACAAAATCCCCGAGCTTTGGTCGTGGTGTCAATTACCCGCTCCACGAAGTAAAAAGTCGTCGCGCTGGTTCCTCGAAGGAGGGTATGGCAACTAGCGTAACTCCTCGGTAATGTCGCATTCTCGTCTGTGCCGCGGGGTCGGGGACCCTGCAATCGTTTTTCTTCCTTTTTTAGGGGGGCCTCGGGGTTTTATGGGCCGATGCAACAGCGGAGCTTCTGCAGTGCCGAAAGGGAAGGGACGCGCTCTGGAACCGGCCGCGGGCTTCTGCTCATATCGTCCTATAAATAGCCAGAGTGCGGCGCCCGCATCACGGCCGGTACGCCCGTCCGTCGGGGATCGTCACCGCGTTCGTGCAACACCACCTACAAAGACGAGATCGCCACGAACGTCATTACTAGTGGGTTCACGCAGCGCCGTCTTGAATGCGTCAGCATGAGCGCGTCTCGCGGTATCTCACAACGGGCGCGTCGCCAAGACGCGTGTCGCTTTGCGGCGACCCTATGCGAGCTCCAGCGGGTTTGTCGCTTGGGGCGTCCACTAACGATGACGTCATGGGCAGGGCCTTGTCTGTCCTGGGAGACCGCCCGCTAGGGATCGTCCCCCTGTTCGCGACGCTTCTCCCCGTGGCGGGCGGTGGCGGCCGTTCCACGCCCGACGATCGGGCAGACGCCGGCCAGCGGCGTCTCTCCGATTGTCGGGCGTGGAACCAAATTGTCTGGCTTGTGCCGGCGGCTGTCAGCTTTCGACAGCCGAGACGGCAAGGGCTGCACGGGGAACGCTCTCGGTTGCGGTCAGCACCTCCTGTCCCCTCGCGGACTGCGAGCGAACGGTCTCGAGGGGCCGTCTTGACGGTCTTTCTTTTTCACGCAGCAGCCGTCCGCTTTGACCTCCCGAACCTTCGTGTGTACTGTTCGCTATATACTGTCAGTGGTGGGATTGTCACGCCAAACTGCTTACCTGCCTACTGCATACCTGCTAGATTTGACCAAAATGCGAGGAATTCGCGGCAGCATTGCGCCAAAACTTAATTCCGCTTTAATATTACCGAAAAAAAAAAAAAAAATCTCGAGCCTTACTATTTGGCTGGATCGTTACGGTAAGCTTATGAGAGTTTTCAGAACTTTGAATATCGCCTGAAATAATTTACTCTTTAATTGCATTTCATATCAAAGACTGAGAGTGCTCGGAAGTTCCGCAACCATTCTCGTGTTTTTGGTTTAGCGGGTTAGTGAGTTTCGTTGAGTGCGCTTCTCACAGTACATTAGTGTACTGCAGAGAAGCGACAATCGCGAAGTTGACATCGGAGTTTTGCGTGCATTGCTTCGCCGCAGCGCACCCGCGTGCTAAGGGGAAAGCAGCATTGTAGAGTGAGACGCGTCAATTTCTGAATAGAAATTCGCCTTATGTATAGGATAGACTGCGATAGCCTGACGGTACCGTTTTCCAATTCGATATTTGGCGAGGATACTTCGGTATTGCAAGAAGGTTTATACGCGTTCTTCTGTAGGTTTATTTTTATCCGAACTCTTTCGTTTAGCTATCACTTTTATATAGGTGTGACTAAATTAGAACTAAATTGGCAGGAGCAGTGGAAAGAACCGTCACAAGCTCGGTGGTCGTGTTTCGAAGAAGGCACATAATCCTTCACGTGCCCATTTTCGTTATCAAGTTCTACATATAAAATGCAATTGACGTTCATAATCAGATAACGAGTGCTTTTTTTATCTGGATTATAAATTGCAGTTTGATTACAACCTCTAGAACTCGAAGGAAACATTAAATAAGGTGCTCAAAATTATAGTATTTTAACATTATTTCGGAGGGATTCAGTACACGAAATAACCATTCACAGCGATTCGTGCTTTTCTTCGTCAGTCATCTTCTTGTCACCGTGGGGGGCTTTTCCGCGCAACTAAACCCTAGTTCTGTGTTTGAGGGAATCGCTCCTGTGGGCTAACAAAAAGGCTCTTTCCTACATCCTATTGAAGGAGAAAGCTCACTTCTTACATCCCCTACTGCCGTATTTTCGCCTGGCTTTATGTACCGCCGCTTTCCCCTCCACACGCGGTTGTTTCTTTTTGTCTTTTCTTTTTTGTTTTTGTTTACATTTTTTGCACGCTGGTCCAGGCCGACATAAGGTTACCGATGAACCCCAGTTTGTGTCTGAATGAAATCAGCGCCAATCGACTGCCCCATGAAACGTCTGGAAATGAACCCCAAAACCTAAAGTCTGCTAAATGTAAGGAGACGCCAAAACTTTCTATCGGTGTTCCCCTTTCTCTCCACCCGTTCCCCTTAAACAAACGAAGACGCGAACATATTGGCTATTTTCCCAAGTGACGTCCTCCGTGCGATTCCATTACGCCTGTAAGGGGCGTCCAAATTGCTTGGACTTCAAAACTGGTCGAAGCTCGTTGGCCCTTCCTTGTAACGGGTCACCGGATTCCGTGCTCCGCTTTGCAGACCAGTTGTTGCCACACAGCATTTATCCAACCATCGGCAGCAGACTGTCTTTTTTTCTTTCTCTTTTTTTTTCAAACTTCTATCTTTGACTTTACGCGAGAGCGGTGGGGCTGGATACGCAACGACGCATGCACAGATAATTTGCTCTTCTAAAGAGAGGGGGAAAAAAAAAGGAACGGATTTGTGCACGTAGTTTGGGCAAACGCGCGTCTTCATTACTTGAACATCGAGCTGGAACCCGGTTCATGCGCGAAGGCCACAGGTCGTTGGCGGAGTTACAGTCGTCGATGGATTTCGTTTTCTTCTTTCTGCTATTCACGAAGCTGTTTTTATTATCATTTTTATCGCGTAAGCACTCCTTTTCCGCCTTTCTGTCGAACCTTTCTAATGAGATGCAGTGAGCTGTCTCTGAAACTCTCCCGCCCAAGAAAAAGACATTTCAACTTCTCTTTTTTTGTTTCTTTCTTGGTTGGGGGCATCGATCTTATGCCCGAAGCCTGTTGCCAAGAGCTCGTTTACCTCAGATTACGCTTCGAAATGCAAGGTTGAGGCCCGGACGCATGAACGCGTTTCGCCCTATACACGTATCAAGTTTATGTTCGCTTAGCGCAATATATTCTTTCTTCCTGATGCACGATGTAATAATGCATGTCAGATATACGCCAGCCCTATTTTCGCCCCCCCCCCCCCCCCCCCCCCCCCGAATTTTGGTAAGCTTGTTACCCGCATCGACCTAAAATCGGCCTTGATATGCCGTCTGCGCTCTAAATCGTGTCGATAATTTTAGAGCACATTTTTAGCTTACATGGTAATTAGAGCGCGAAGACTAACCACTACGACTCCCAATGCAGAGGCGTCTCTGCGCATGCGCGGGATTATCGATTGTTTCGGGAGTACCGGAGACTCGTGGATGACTGCCGTTTGTATTTGGCCAGCTCCTTTTCTGCTTCTCGCGCGAGATACAAGTTGCGTTGCATGTGCAGGATCTGGATTATCTCTTTTTTTTATATTGGATTATTTTTGAATATGTAAGATGTTATCACCGTGGAATGCGTTACGCGCTAAAATCAGCCCTGATATTCGTACTATAAATGCGTTGTGATTGTTCACCGATAACATGAGGCGAACAGTTGTCGGGTATCTTTCTATACAACGGTGCGAAAACTCTGCAAAAACAATTTTTTTTTTGCATAAAATATAATTTTTTTTTTAGTTCAGAGGTTTTTTGGTACAAAATAAGTTTTTTGAACATATCCCAGACATGAAAAAATCGCCGCGCCTCCCTTTGCAATGCATGGCCCCCCGTGTCTCGTCTCTTGGGGCGACCGTAATTTGAAACGCGTTGTCAGGTGGGTCGTTATCGCCTTCTCACCTCCGCCCCGGAGCCGAGCACAGTCGACACTGGTTCATCTAAAGTTGGTGGTTCGATTGACTTTAGTTTCACCAAGAGGACTACTTTGGGGGACGCTGTCGCCCAACCAATGAGTCCATTACGAGCGAACGGCAATTCCCTACCATCAAAGTGACTTCAGAAAGGAGCTTCTAGTCTGACACGTTTTGCGATGCGTAATACGGTCGTTTAAATTGAACGGCTTAATTCATTACAGCTCAAGTTTATTACCCACAAAGGCGTTGGTTCCAACGTATTACATCCGCCTTATACAAGAGGTGCTAAGAACGACCAATTCCTCGGGGAAAACCCCACACACTCAAATTGCGAACTATAAATAATGAGAGGGGGAAGGGGGACGTTACCGGGAACAGATGAGATGTTAAACATCTACAGGAAGCCAAAATCGGATCACAAAAGACGCGAGAAAGTAATCGTACAACACCTGACAGTAAATGTGAAGGTAGTTAACAATCGCTGGCTTGTCAGCGTTTGTTAGCGAGTGCCAGCGCTTGTTAACGAGTTGATGAATCCAAGCGCTTGAAACCGCTTAGATTCAGGCCTTTCCGCTGATCTCTCTAGATCGCGGATCGAGAATTATCTTCCTGGGGTCGAGCGGCACCACAGGCAGCCGTCGCTTGACACCAGCTAAGGGGAGTCGGTGGCCGAGTGGGCTAGCGCACCACCGGCTCGGAGCAGGTGGAGCGAAAGCTCGCGCTGCGGAACCCAGGATTCTGGGTTCAAATCCCACCCCTGCCCGTTTCGATCTGGATGAGCATCGTACTGGCGTGCGGCATGTTCCTCGGCGCCGAGACGAGCAGAAGCGGCCGCAGCCTCCCACCCCACTCCGGCAACGCCTGACACGAGAGCGGCGGCCGAGCGCGCTCTTAAAGACCCCAGGCTAGCGGTTGTACCGCACTGGCTAAATTGCCCATCTACAGCTGGGAGATTCGTCGCCCGTCGAGGCAGACCAAGTTCTAGGCTGTATACACCAACTCATGTTTACAAACAAACCGGAGCGCCCCTAGCGGACGCCACCGGCGCCGCGCATGCGCGGTGGATGGTGGGCAAGAAGCCCGCCGTCGCCCATAAACAAACCATTGAATTGCGTTGTTTTCGGCGTCGGTGGGAGTTCCCGTGCTCTTTTTCGCGTTGGAATTATTGATTCTACGCCCTCCTAGCAATGTCTGACTATTGGAGCGGCTTCAGCAAAATTAACGAGGCAAAACTTTGCGTGAATAATGTGACTTGCGGCGATTCTTTTCGCGTGGACGCCGCAGAATGGGCTCTAAAGCCCGACTCGCACGATGAGATTCTGCTCGCTATTTTCAGTCGCGACGTCGCTCGGGCTGCAAAAGCGTGGACCGTAGCTGAGATGGTGGACATCGATACTGAAAACCGCAAGTAGAATCGGGCATTACAAGTCGGTGATGGCCACTGGTAACAATGATCAACATCTTCTTCAATTCTTCTCTCTATTGTTTACACTTAACCTACTTCCCCCAACCAACCTTCAAAAGTGTTTTGAGGCCTGCACTCAGTTCTTATCGCAATTACCGGGTCAACGTTTGGTCTACGGGCCGCTGCCGTTTGAACGAGGTGACGACAAAAAGCAGAAAAGTTGGAAAGAGCAGACATTTCGAACGCTTTCGCAATAGAGTGCGGGCAAGAAGCACCGCGTCCCGCGTCAACAAACCATTCGAATGTCACGTTGTCGGCGTCTGTGTGAGTCTGCATACTCTTTTTCGCGTTGGAATTGTCGATTCTACGTCCTCATAGCGATGTCTTAGCACTTTAATCGCCTGAGCGAAATTATCAATGCTCGTTACACCGCTAAACTTTGCGTAAATAATTTGACGTGCGGCGATTCATTCGCGTGAACGCCGCAGAATGGATGCCAAGATGAGAATCTTCTAGCTATTTACGGTCGCGACGTCGCTCGTGCTGCAAAAGTGTAGAAGGTAGCGGCGATGATCGACGTCGATACTGAAAATCGGAAGCGGGTACAGACCAAGCGTAACAAGTCGGTGAGGGCCACCGGTACCAATGATCAACATCTTGTATCTACTGTTTACACCGAGCCTACTTAAGCCTTTTGAGGCCTGCAATTACTTCTTATTGCAATCACCGGGTCAAAGTTTGGTCTACGGGCCGCTTTTATTTGAACGAGCAGACGACAAAAAGCAGACAAGTTTGAAAGAGCAGACGAAAGTTCGAACGATCAGGCGGCCGTGTGAATTTGAAGACGCACTGAACCCGTGGGTGGTCCGGACAACTTGGCGGTTTTCTCTCGTTCATGTTGGAACAAAGCAAATACATCTGGCGACCACAAAGTATTGCCCGCACACGCAATCGTAGTTCGACAGCGTCTGGTTTGCCCTTTTCACGGCTACTATCCACGTTCTCGGACGAACGGAGGGGGCAAAAACACATGAAAACTGATCTTTAAACCTTTCCAGACTCTCTTGGTACAGCCCCCGTAGCAGCATTTTGACGAGAAGGCAGGTTTTTTGTCTCGTTTCTTCCAAAGGAACACAGGAATGCATGTCTGGCACGGCGACTTCTGCCCACCGCCCAGAACGGAAGTGCGTCCGGCGCGCCACCACCGCGGCGTGACGTAGGAGAGTTGAGTTCGTGTATAAACATACGCACAATTCAATTTTTTTTTGGACACCAGCTTATGTTTGTGACTCTATGGGAGAAACGGGGAGAACTGTAATTTCTTACCTTAGTAGGTTGTTCTCGACGATGAGACGTTACTTTTATCGTGTTTTCTGGGAATGACAGTTAATATTTTGGGCGAAAATATCAAAAGCGGTAGAATACTCTACTTTTTGAAATGAATGTTCTTTGGTTGAAGTTCGAGGGTTTTGAGGGCTGCTGCGATTTTGTTGTGATGCGGTTCAATGAGACGATCGGTTGCCGAGACTCAGTGTGGAGTCGTTCGTGACCTCGAAGGCATCAGAGGCTCAGAGCTTAGCAGAGGACAAGTTAGAAGGCCGTTACTGGGAGCATTCGCATCGTTTCAAGCGTTTGCTTGTATATTGCACTTCCGGTTGAAGCTTTTTATTTGAATTGCAATAAAAGCTTCTGTGCCGAAAAAAAAAAAAAAGACAAACTCGGTGCGTGTGCGTGTTAATTTGTTGAATTAGTCATTGATTTAGCAACTGAGGTAAGCGACGCCGGCATAGTTGGGGGTGCTCCGGCACATTTTATATTTTTAATCCGCGTTCGAACGCTTGACAAATACAAATTCGATCTCCGATCACTCGACGTAGTGATCGCAGCACACAATAAAATACTCGCCTTCGAGCACCGCGTAGAAGTTTCTACTTTTGTGTACTTCTCTCCCATAGACTCGCGCGTGTTGCCTGGAGCGAAGCATTCACCGTCGGTGGTGCCCCCGACGGGCTCCCGATCCTCGATCCAGCCAATAGAGATCGGTGGGCCTTTCGCTCGACTGACTGGATTCAATTTGGATTCAGACCTCGCGAATCTTCACGCTCGATTTCTCATCCTGAATGGGGAACATTGGTGATACGGTAGAGATCCTAGATTTAAGAGAGGGAGCAACTCGAACCTCGGGGATCATTTACTATTTAATGGCCGATGCCTCCCGCGCCGATTGGTTACAAGTGTGCATGCGTTGCCAGTGGCGTGGCGGGTGAGGGAGGCGGGCGGCCGAGACGTCGGAGACGGACCAAGGTAACCTCCTCGCAGCTCGTAATGCCAACGCGGCTCATAAAGCAGCCCGATCGAAGGCAGTCTGTAATCTAGGGGCACATTGGGAGACGGTGCCGTCGTGGGCGCTTTCACGCGGCCTGGCTCCGAGGTATCGCGTCGGCCCGACGCCTCCTGTCAGTGTCACTGTCGAGGCTCTCTCGACATCCCGGCGCGCGCTCAAGCAGCCGCCTTTCGGTCGCGCGTCACGGCCATTGTTTGGCGCCCGGCTCTCTGCGGGCGACCGACATTTTGTCAGCCGACCGAGTCACTCGAAGCCCTTTTAGCGAGTTACCCCCATTGTTCCGGTGGCGTGTCTGTCGCGGCGTCGTTTTGCCCAACTCCGCTTGCTGGCGATTGTCCGCCAGCGTCGGGGAGTCGTTTGGCTGCTTCCTGGCCTACTTGGTGTACCGCTATCTGAGCCGGTGATCATCGCGACGAATTGTCTGTACCGGGCACGTTCTATTCCAGGCGGGCCGCGGTGCCGCGCTGTTAGGCTAATTGCTTCGTTTCTTCCTCCCCTCTCCAGTTTATTTTTTTTTTTCGCGCTGAGAATTCGTGTTTTTTGTGTGTGTGTTTTATATCGTAGAACTCGCCGTGGAAATAGTTTGTCACGCCTCACGAGTGTTTTCGACTTCGCTCGAACGTTCAGAACCAGCTGTGCTTTTTTTTGTTTTTTTTTTAATTCAACATTTAATCGAGTGGTGTTTGTGTTCCGGCTGTTGTTTTTCTCTACTCCGCGTTTTCCGGGGCGTTAGATGCTTGGTCGAATGTCTGCCTTCGTTCCCCAACCGACGGGTTAAGCCAGAAGCGCCACCCGGAAAGAAACCAAGTTCTATCTCTGACGGACGAAACATTCGAGACGTCGTTTCGAGTTTGTTTTTACGTTCGACGCCAGGTTATACGCAAAGGGGCGACTGCCTAGTCGAATCAGATCAGCGCGTCTCTTGAGAATTCCTACGTCACTGCAGTCAGCTGGGACTTCCTTTGCCATAAACTCACGCGCCTCTTCCGAGCACCGTGCTGAAATGTGGCGATCCTGTGTCCGGGGTGAGAGGCTGCCGTGTTCATGTTCTGTCCAAGTTCCGTCGGTGCTGCATTGCCACTGCACGCCAAGACCGCTCGGTTAAGTGCAGCTCACCGCTCCGAAACGCGAACAAGAGGAAACACAGACCTTCCAAGAACTGCCCTGTGAGGTCCGGGGAGTGTTCCGGGCATTTAGCGAGGCCCCGTGGTGGTGCCCAATGTCTCGAATAACCCGCAAGGGGTATTCCTCTGGGTGCATTTTTATCGGGACGTTTTTTTCTCGTCTCGTGTGCATGCACTCTTTTCTAAACGCGCGCGTTTCCCCACGGGACGTGTGGGCGGAGGGAACCCAAAACACCCGCTCATTCGTGCTCCGCCCGTTCGACACACGTAGCGCTACCGCGTGACGAAAAATATGGGCGGGTTGCTTGACATCCCCAAAAGCTGAAACAGCTCCAGAAGGACAACGAACGACGAAACAGACAAGCTTTTTTAAGCTTTACAATTCACGTGTATAATTTACGGAGTTCAGTGACTTCTCGGCCTTATTTTCGCCAAGGATTATTTTCGTCACTTCTTGGGCGTTCGTTTGTGCGGCGTACCAAACTTCACTTGTCCGATACTTTTCGTATACTCCAGAGCTAAGCTGGCGACGGCAGGTATGCGTGTTTGCGGGAAGCAGTCAATCGCCTTCCTTGCACCACCCCGCTGTCTCACTACGCGCAGGGCGCGGGAACAGGCACAGCAAATCCCACTGCCGATTGTCTCGCTAGATTAGCTGTGTGCCCCAGAGTACTGAATGGATGGATGGATACTAATGGCTGTACCGACGAGCGGTCGCTTGCGCCACCTAGCCTAGACCGAACCACGCTTCAGCCCATCATTGTTGCCAGTTTTCTGCAAGTCTGCGCAAAAATCGCAGGAAATTCTTTTTCGTCCTCCAGAAACGTTAAAACAGTCAGCAACACAACAAAACGATATCGTGTGAGCTTCTTGAAGCTGCGTGTAAAGTTAGGCATGTCGCATTTTCGAATCGTTGTCACATCACCAGTTGCGTCTGCTGTGCACGAGGCAACAAAATGGCGGCGCTCACAAGAAAATCCGGGATTGGAGTGCCGATACCCGTGGAGTTAGTGGCTGTACCCAGACCCTTCCGACACACTCGACGTTTTCCGCTCGTGCGTTTCGGAAGGCTCGACCAGGCGCGACCAAATCACGGAAGGGGGAGGCCCTGACCCAAAGCGGTCTTATCACTCGCCTATGCCGCGTGTGCCTGTAAACGCGCGTCTCTGAGCTCAATTGCATCCTGCGGATGTGTCTCGCGAGTCGATAATGCACACAGAACGTGTGCGTGGCTTTTGTGCCGCCTGTTTGTCGAAGGCCGTGTCAAGAAGGCAGGGTTTCTTGTTTGTGCGCGTGGCCACGACGACCGTGCCTGGGCTTTCTCGCCCAACTTTTTGCGTTTCGCGTACGCTTCTGCAAAGCTCGTCGGAACGAGGTAACGATGAGACGCAATTGGGAAACACCGATACCAGGGAGAGAATGGACGGGACACACGCTGCCACGTTGATTGTCTTCGGTGCACTGTTGCTTCTAACGATGATACTGGAATTGTTTTCGGTTCCCTCGTTTGTCTCCGCTTCTGCGAGCTGCAGAGTACATTTGTAAAAGTTACGATCGAGAGTTCGCGTCATTATTCGATAATTGCGCCCATTGTCTTTGTACGCATGCGTGTGTATGTGTTTGTGTGTCTGAGCGTCCGTGCCCTGTATTCCCGTATGTGTTTAAAGTGTGTATTTTTAATGCCCGTATTAGTGAGAGTGCGCCTGCGTGGTTCCCCATTTTCCGCCCATGCGGTCTGTCACAGAAAGCACGTTTTGTATACTCGAGTGAAGAGCCGAATTCGGTGTTACTGTGATGACGACCACTTTGGGTGCCAACACTCGGCCGCCGATTGCTGAACACTCGGTGATACCGCCTTATTGGGGTGGGGATCCCGCGGAGGCCCGCGAACTTAGTTGGCCAACTGCCGGCCTGGTGGTACTATGGCAAAATCAAAAGTCAAATTTGGAGGTTTTACGTGCCAAACCAACGACGGGCATCTGGCACGCCCCAGCGGAGGACTGAGGATTAATTTGGACCACCTGGGGATCTTTTGACGTGCAACCGAAAGCTCGGTTACACGGTGCCTCCTCCGCAATAAGCCTCCGTCAGATTGCGGGCACCTCGGCCGGGATTCGAACCCGCCACATGGGGTAGGCCAGCGCTCTCGCCTCGGAGCCACCGAGGCGGCTGGTACTATAACCGCAGTGCAAGAGAGACACCGACGAGATGAACACGGCTTGTGTCACGCGCGATCACTGGCCGCGTGTCGGCAATCTTACTGTTACCAATTAATGAGCCTGAAGATGATTGCGGGCGAATGTCGCCAGCTCGTGTGCTTTGCCCACGAGGGGCTAGTCGCTCGCGCCAATAAAACCTGGAAGACCAGGCCTGCGCATGACGTCATCGTTGGTGGCCTCCCCAAGCGGCAAACTCGCCGAAGCATGGCGAGAGCAAAGCGACAGACGCGTCCGTCTTGGCGTCGCCGCTCCAAGATGCGCCGGCGGTGATGCCGACGCAACGTTCGGTGACCTGCGTGGATCCACTAGTAATGATCGTCTGGGGTGGTTGGCGTAGGCCTTGTCTTCCGATGACTAGTGCGACGGGAACTGCGCTGCGCTCATTCTGGGCCGGTTGTCCGCGTTCTGTGTACTAAGTCGCATTTCGCGCCGGTAACTGTAGTTGCCCTATGGTAAAACTTGATATTTCATTCCCCGGAATGGGCACCAAGCTTTAGCTCAGTCCGGGTCCAGCCTCAATCTCGTCGACCTGAAATAATATTCGCTAAAAAAAACGTCGTCATGTTGTCCTGTCTACTTTCTGTCCCTTCTACGATTTGATGGTTAATGTTCGCTGTCAATTAGATCTACCCCGCTCACGGCGCGTGCTCACGAGTGAAAAACACTGTCACGTGACATTGGACCGCCTGTCGGTTGGTCCAGCCTGCACGTTGCTTCGCGCTAGATGAGACAGGATTTGCATATACCTTGGCTGCAACTCGTCTTCAATTTGCAGCGGCTGACTCGGCCCGGAGGACCGCGCGTCCCTTGCAGGGCGCTCCGTCTCATCTTACGGTGGACCACAGTGGACGCCACGAGCTATCGGAACCATTCCACAGCGCCGTGTGGCTCTCACTTGACCTTCGGGAAAGGTGCAGGGACGCGCGGGGCGAGGATAGTCACGGGATACCAGTACACACATTACTGTAAACAGCAATTGCTTACGATCAAAGCGAGAGTGCAAACGAGCTGGTCCAGTATTGGCATCATGGTAGCTCAGGAGCGCAGCGAAAATGGGACGGACAACACAAAGCTCCGAGCACAGTTGAAGTTTTATTAAGCCAAATCATCCTTTCAAAAGAAAAAAAAAGAGAAAGGATTAAACAGTTTTAGTTATGACACTCTTGGTTTAAATGTATTCGCGTAGGTTACTTGAGATGAAAAGTAATTGGCTGTCACTTGAAAAAGTAACCGTTAGTTTTCCGATTACTTCCGATTTTCAAATCGGCCTATCTCTCTCTCTCTGTTTGTAAAGACACCTTTCGTGCTGTTCGTTATTGGATTAGAATCACCGGATCACAAACTACTCACCTTCTAAATCCACCACTTTTGATGGACTGTTTTCATGTTGGAGACTAATTGCTGCTATGATTCTTTGGCAAAGGGGGCCATTACGAAGGCGAGGGAAAGAGAGTAACATTTAAAAGTAATTTTATTCCTTTCAATAGTCAGATCACTCTCGTGATTGCTACCTAATAAAGGCAATCGAATGATCGCAGTACTGCTCCGAAAAGTTGGTCGAGGGATTTGATTGCTCGTATGGGTGTCCCGTACAAGTCTGCAAGGTCCATCCGGAGTGCCGGATTGGCCGAGATGTCTTCGATCCTCCGCCGCGGTCCATCTCCAGATGAAAGAGCTCTGGAAGCCCAGGTGGCGTCGGACCAGGAAATGGTAAAAGGGCCGGGAGGTGCCGCGAGGGAGGCAGGAAGGAAGGGCGGGGCCCCCGGGCCATGATGTTACGCGCGATAAAGGTTAGCCGCCCGGCTAAAAACGGCACCCCGAGAAGGAAGGTCGGCTGCGGCGCCCGGTCGCTCTCCCGAACGTTCACGCTTTCCTCCCCAGGAAGTGTTTTCCTTCCGCCTTCGGCGGTAGAACACACGAGGAACACGCCGCAGCCGTCTCTCCCCCCCAATAGTTCTCTGCCGCTCCTTTACTCGAGACTCCGGTACGGCGGCACTTTATACTGTCCCACCGAGTGTCTCTTTTCTCCACTTTGGCTCGGAGCATTCCGCGGCAGTTCGACAAAAGATGGCCTCGAGGGTATGAATAGGCTCGCTCGCTCCGATGCGGAGGTTTGTTTTGCGAGCTGGCGTGTGGGGAGTTGCTCGCCTCAGAGGTGCGGCACGAGAGCCATACGCGAAAAGCCTCCGCGGATATGTAAAAAACAAAAAAGAGGCTGGAATGAATTGCCACTTTTCCTAACGTCGCCACGGGGCAGTCGGTTTCATAGCTTAGCTTAGCGTAGCGGAGGCGCACGCCCTGTGGCATTTTACACCTTTCGGCCGGCACTAAACTGGGCCAGCTCATATTGCCGCTGAGCGAACCATAGGAGTCTGGGCTCGCTCAGTTACATCACTGCGCCCAATCCTAGGCTCAAGTGAACGCCGATCTATATTTATACGAGCCGGATTGGGTCGGACATAAACGCCGCAACAACCGGTTTTTATGCGCAATCTCTGGCGGGGAAACTGGAGTGGATGTCGTCGTGCGGGGGAATGCCGACTTCGTGCCAAGTGTGTGCGCAGCAACCGCGATAAAACAGTGCGGCTGTCAACCGATAGCGACCGAGCTTTTTTTCTTCCCCGCGGGGTTGTCGCTCGGCGCTCAGGTGATCGATCCGGCTTCCCCTCGCGGAGCGCGTGTACGCTGTCTCGGTGCTGACTTCGTTATTTCTGTCCGAGCTCGGTCGTCGATACGTTCGATACTTGATTTTCTACGGCATTATCCCTTCGATCTGTTCCCAGCCAATTTCGGGAACCGGGGCCGCCTGTCCTGTTCTTGTTTTTCGTCGCACTGCAAACGTCATGCCTTCAACGCATGTACAGGCTCTGACGTACTCTTCTGAAATGAAGGAATGAGTCTTTGCAATAATAATGTTATTGATCGCAGCGGATGTCAAGAAGGGAGACGAAGGTCGTAGCTAGCGACGTAACTTGGGTTCCGTGTTTTCAATATATTTTTTTTTTTTCGAATTAGAGGTGTGTTGTTTTTTTCTTGGAGGGGGGGGGGGGGGGGGAGGGGGAGGTTTATTTTTCCCTACAAATTAAGTGTTTTGTGTGTGTAAATTGGATATATATTACCGAATATACACAAAATAACGAAACTGTAAAAAAAAAATACCCCCCCCAAAAAAAAACAAAAAAAAAACATTAAAATTTGAGAAAAAAAATGACTTAAAACACGGAACTTTACGTATGACCTAGCGTACGAATTGAAAACAATTAAGCTTTTTTCCCTGCAGAGACGCTACCTAGATGAAACGGGCTCTATGTTCACGGCATTATATTTTATATTTCATACACACCTTTTGGGTGTGCGATTTATCTGGCAGCTTCAAATTAGAGATTTGTTCAATTTTATGTAAACCCAATCTGGTTGTGTGTTATCTAATCTCAAATTTCGACAGCCCGTGCTGCCGAGCCGAACCTAAAGACGGGAACAAGTGTTGAAAGCCTCGGCTAGTCGTCCGAGTGCATGCCGTGCCTCCACTGTTCTGACCCAGATCGGAATCGCGCCGCTGTCAGATCGACAGTCGAGATCAGTCTTGCGCCGTCCACTGGACGTTTCTTCGGCCCGGGAATCGCTCTTGTCTTGTGCGACGGTATCTTGGGCGAGAGCGCTGCCGACAACGGCGGCGACAAAAAGACGAGGTCAGTATCATCGGTGGATCGTTCGCACGGATTCCAGAGCGTCGTGATGTGCCACCCCTTATCGGTGAACTTCGGAAGTCGATATTCGCACTCATTTATCGACGAGCTGATGTCATCCGTCGATTCAACGGTAAGCGGCGGTCACCCGTTAAATCTACGGGGACGGAAAAGCTGCATCCGCGGAAACTCTTTTTCGCAATCTGGATGTCATAAAAACTTTACATTCTACAACTTTCAGTTAAGCATCAAATAGAAAGTATAATGCGGAAAAAATAGTCTGTTTCATCTCTCTAGCGTCGCTGCGGAAAATAAGCTTAATTTATTCAACTCGTAATTCTCCTGGTTCATTGAAAACTCGCTCCAATTATGGCCGTCGGAGAATCAGAACAACCCAACTTTAAACAACATAGATATAACGACTCCTTTGCCCAAAGAATTAAGGTATTATTTTTTCTCTAACGAGTGATATAGTTAAACTAGAGTTGCATTCGTATAATATTTCCTGTTTTTTGTTTTGTATTCACTGTTCTCTTTATTAAATATATTATTGTTTACATTTTTTTTTTCACTATCTATGAAACTCGCATTGCCGCTGCTGCTGAAACTTTTTTGTGGTGCTGGGAACCCTCGAAGCTTACGTGCAAATTTTTTTCCCAGCCCGGCCACCATTTAAAACGAAAGAAAAAAGTAAATAAACATTGATTTGAATTGCCTCTTGTCCAGCGCGATCACCTTGCAGCGTTTCCGAATCTTTTTCGAGAACATTTGGAGCATTTAAAGCTAGACTTCATGCGGCTCGTATGCCGCGAACGAGCGACGAATCTCGCCCGGCAGCGTCAAAACACCGGCTGTTCACGTCGCGCTCAAGGCGTCGCCGAGTCAAGTTCGTGGATTGTTCGCCGCCTATTAGGGCTTTGTACACTCTATATTCACCGTCTGCGACTGAATGTCGCTTTCAAGGTACAATTTTTGTTCTAGCCTTAAACTGAAATTTCAATTCCAAGATGCGATTGCAGTTACCAAGTGGAAACAACCGCACATTTCGTCGATTCCTGGTTAGCGCGTTGTGAATCTCACTGCGCCGGTTCAAAAAGAATAATACTAATAAACCGTGGACGACAAAGACAACGACGAGTGCGGTTGTTCGACTTTATCCCGTTTGCTTCTTGATTTTTATGAACCGCCGCAGTCTTATCGGTTTTCATCGCAGTAGTTCGCAACTCCGAGTGAAGCTCTCTATTTTTTTTCCGGACCCTCCAGCCGCATTTCCACTGATCATACACAATACACTGTGCTCACTACAGACATAACGAGAGAATAATCAGCGGACACCCTTCAAGCATGTCTGAAGCATGTTTGCCTCATACACGCTTGGAACATTTCTGCAGACGGGTATTGTGTAACCAAGGTGACCGTCCTTGTAATAGCCTCAGTCAGTGTATGCCGTCTGTCTTTTGTATGAGCAATATGAGCGCGGCTTTGGCGAATGCCTGGGTCGTGGTCCCATCAAATTGTCCAAACATGGTTCTCCTGGCAATAACTCCTAAAAGACGGTGGTATTTTAGCTAATACTAGCGTCCAGTTTGATGTGCACACCGCGAAAAAGGCGAGCACGCTGCGCCGCCGACACCGTGGCCACCGAGGAGGGACCCCATACCGCAGCGCCCTCCGCGGCGGCGCGGAACATGGCGTCGCTGAGCTTCGATGCCAAGCTTATGTGCATATGATAATGTGCAAGCTGCTGCGATGAAACTAGTATCAATGGTGTTGAATAAGTGTATCGCTGTTTGTGCGTGTGTGCGTGTTCACACCTCGTATGTGACAATATACGTAACGGATCATTACAGCCGTAAAAGTAGCGGCCGTTTATGTGACGCGAAAGTGTGTTGTGGCATTTGTACGTACGAAGACTTCCCGGTCAATCTAAACGAGTTATTGCTCGAGATAATGAAGTCCACACCATCCTTTATCTTATTAGTTCCGATGTCAAATTAATCGCCTTTAAGTGTCTAATTTTGCCAACTCTGGAATACGCTAGTCCGGTTTGGGAGCCATTCACAAATCAAAATATTTATAAATTGGAAAGAATTCAAAATAAGGTTGCTAGATTTATCTTTAATTGCTACCGGTCGACTGAGTCGGTCACAAAACTCAAGGAGCAAGCAGGCCTGCCTAGCATAAAGACCAGATTAGAAACGAATAGAATGAAACTTTTTTTTTCAGATATTTCGTGGTCATTCGATGTTGGATACCCGGAAATACGTCGTGATGTCTCCTCCGGTGTACCACAGAATAAAACATAGCTTAAATATCCAATCCTATCAATACTCTACGGATCATTTTAAGCACTCCTTTTTTGTTCGATGTATTGATTTCTTGAATAAGCTGCCTGAATGTATAGTCAACTCTCAAAGTGTGTCAACTTTTGTGAAGGAAATTGAAATGTTTCTTTCTTCCCATGTCACCAAGGGATGTGACTGAATTATTGAATTCTTTGTGTGTCCTTGGTATGTTTTTGAAAATATGTACCACTCCTGCCTTGGCCTCACGGCTGGCAGAATGAATGAATAAATAAATAAATAAATAAATATCGAAGAAATGGCTGTGTTTTCCAGTGACTCGGAGGGATGGCTTCCCTTTGCACTTTCTCGCGAGTCTCGTGTGGCCGAGTAGGCGGAAAGTTGATCAGCTCGTACGAGAGACGCGCGCGCCGTCGTGCAACTGCGGTGCAATGCAGCCCCGCCGGCTGGATTCAACGTCATTATTTTTAATTTCCCGCGCGTGAAACTTCCGAGAATCTTGGCGACTCGGTTGATCGCCCGTCTCGATCCTCGCTGCCGATCTGAGATGAATGGACGGTCCCGACTCCCGCAATCGGTTACACGTGTACACCCTTTCGGCGTTTGCAAACTGGGCCGTTTGCCCGCACGAGCTGAATTGCACTGGACGTGCGCATGAACTCGTCACGTGCGCTTCCCTCGAGCACTTGGACTCTATTATATATAACAGGGCAATAAAGAACGTTCTAACAACAACAACTTCGACCCCGTCCGACGCTTCTCGAAGCCATTCCTCCTAAATAACGAAGACTTTGTGCTCAATTTTCTAACTCGCTCAAAAATTGTAAAAAAAAAAGTTGTTTTTTTGTAACATTAATAATTTCTCCCTTCATGTGGTAAATTTAAGATATAGGTAGGTGCATCTTAGGTTCTCTTCGTTATTTTATGAAGGCGTACACGTGTCATGCGCTAAACTTGTCGTTTCTCCCCCCAATGACCACATCTCGTAAGAACTGCTTCCCCCGGCGCGTGATTAACGTTCATGAATTTTTTCTTCGATTTGACGAGGTGCCAGCTACCGCCAACAAGCGCGCGGCACAGATTCAGCACGAGTGCTGCGTCGTTTTGGACTCGTGTCGTAGACGCCGCCCTCGCGTCTCATCAGTGCCACGGAGAAAACGCGAGTGTCTTGACGCAAAACTCGCGTCTCATCCGTGCCCCACTCTGGCCTCCGGTACGTGACGTATGAAGTCCAGTGCTGCGGCCTTGTTTGTTATCTGGGTGTCGTCACTCGAGGCCTCCTTTCGAACCTTTTTTTGTTCGCCGAAGAAGCACTCTCGAGCGCGAGGTGCCACTTAGTTCCTCTCTCAACTCTCCGCGGCAGTTCCCTATGGGGGTGCCACGGCGGCGACTGGGGAGAGACGGATGGCACGCGGACTCCTCGTTCCGCTGGCTACGCTCGAACGGCTGCGTCGAGGCGTGTTGTCCATTTGAGATCTTCCCGACTCCTGACGTGGGTTGAACGCTCTATTATCGTCATCGTCTTTCTTCTATTTGGCCGCGGATAAAAAAAATATATGTTGGGGCTTGACTGCTGCTGGTTTTGACCCGTCGGTGCTGCTGCCCCTCTACCGCGGGGTGAATTTTCTCGGCCGGTGACCAGTGACTGCCGTGACCCGCTCAGTCACCGCGTATTTTTCCGTCTGCCTGCGGGCAGTGTTGGAAGTATAACGCCTTACGTGCAATCACGTTACTGGCAATGCGTTAGCCTTTTCGGTAACGCACTAACGCGCTCGTTATATCTAAAATGCTTAACGAGTACACTATTTTGTTCCTATATTGTAGCGTCGTCAATACTGCTTACTCCTTACTTTTTATTAATTCTGATTCTGTAGACGGCACCCAACTTGTCAGTTCCACCCCCTCTCTCTCGTTCTCTTTCTCTCTTATCTATAGATATAAATTTGACCATCTTCTTTAAATATAATAAACACAATGAAATCATGCTGTAATGTTTGGTCATTCTGCCAAACGCGTTCAATGCGGCGTCTTTATAGGGTGGGTGGTGCTTTTAGTGCGCTTGGTGCCTAGGGAAGGACGACACTAAGCCTTTCAGTGCCTGGAGAGGGCGG
This sequence comes from Ixodes scapularis, assembly GCF_016920785.2. Classification (NCBI taxonomy): domain Eukaryota; kingdom Metazoa; phylum Arthropoda; class Arachnida; order Ixodida; family Ixodidae; genus Ixodes; species Ixodes scapularis. The sequence continues at coordinate 11,344,007 of NW_024609835.1, forward strand.
TGCCCTTAGTTCAGCCGGTGCCTAGGGCAGGGTTTTGTACGGAAGCAGATTACGTCACACCAGCGTCTCTTTGCGACGTTGCGCGCGCGTCCCTTGAGCACTGCACCTGGATACAAAGCCTTCGCGCTGAATTTTCTGGGTCGCCAAGCGAAGGAAAGCGCGCTTTCGTGCCCTGTCCACTCCTCTTCGTTCCGCGTGCTCTTTCTGCACCACCCGTGCATGCTCCTCTTGCCACTTCCACTCCTGTCCTCTCCGCTCCGTGCGCTTTCTCGCACCACCTGCTTCTGCTCCTCCGATTCCCGCTTGCTGTTTCCGTAGCTCAGTCAGCAGCGCACTCGGCTTCCAGGCCGGTGACTGGAGTTCCATCCGTCGCACCAGTTTCCGTTTTTTTTTCAAGATCGCTTAGCGTTTACGGACTGACCGACAGATTTCGTGCTTACGCAACTTCTGAGGTTGGTTGACCCTAAAGAGCTGCGACTTTGAAAGTTGGGTCTTCTCAAAGCTCATATCGACGGCTTATCGCTTCCGAATACCATTCAAATCTAAAGTAACGCTAAAGTAACGTACGTTAGTGTTTGGAAGTAACAGTAACCATATTGTGTTACATTTAGAGGTCGGTAACGAATCTCAATAACGCGTTAGATGTTTAAGTACACACACGAGTCACGCTATTTCGTTACCTTTTTTCGGTAGCGGGCAGACCCGCGGCCCCTCGGTCCCCTCTCCGAGCGGGAGAGGAAGGGATCGAGCGGCCGTGGCACAACACTGCCTGCGGGACGTCGCCTGCCTGCGACTGCTCCTGCTATTGTCGGACTTGTTTCGCAGTCCGCTATTCTTGGGATCACATCGAAGGTCTCGCGTGTCGAGAGTTTCGCTTATACGGCGACTCGCTGCTCCTGAAATGCGTCGCTACACGAATTGTAAGCGAGGAGACATTTGACGCGCAGCGATCTTGGCGATGTGAACAGCGCGTCTGATACGCGGAGAAGCCTCGATGCCGGCTGCGTCCCTCCGACGCTCTCGGTCACAGCTGCATTCCAGCTGTGCCCTAGAACTCCGCCTGGGTCGGTTTGCGTGTTTCAAGACGGGGACTTTGCAGCGACTCTGAACGACCTTGCGAACCCCGTGGATATCAGATAAGGTATAGGGGAAGTGCGGCACGCTTGTTCCCGGTAACTGTCATAAAAAAAAGGATGTTTTGCGTAATTCGGTTATATTTTTTTTTTGTTATTTCTTGTCGGGGCGGGAAGCAGTTTTAACAATGTTAAAATGTCGAACGAAAGAAAAAAACAAAAAACGTCGTTGATTGTATTGAGCGCAGGTGCGCAAATGAGCTGGTTTAGATTGAACATGACATATACCCTGGGACACTGCAGGTAAAACAAACAAGGGCACTGAAAGGTCTCAAAATCCCTCTTGCATTTAATTTGTGAAATGAAGAAATAACTGCATCTAGAAGTTATCTTTATTTGCACACGCACACACCCACGCACGCACGCACGCACACGCACACACGCATGGTGTTTCACGAAAAGGGGACAAGTTCGATATTGCGAAAACTACGCGTTGCAACAAAAAAGGCTTGTGTCGTTTTGATCCCGGGCCAGGGGCCTATTTAGGAAAATGATTAAAGTCCGGTATAATTAGATTGTTAATTATTTTTGCGTAATTAACATTTTACTATTCTGTTTAGGGCTTGGTTTCAATCAGAAACTTGCTAAGCGTCAGCGAAAAACAGTACATCAATAACTTTCAGCACGATAGTAGGCACGCGCGGTATTTTAGGGCTTTCTGAAAACCCGCGCAAATTCGACGGGGTTTTGAGCTTCGGTTTGCAGTCGAAGCGCTTCTCGGCCCCAACGGCACTGCGCACCGTGGAGAAATAGTGCAACCATCCTCTGCTGCGTTGCGCGACTACAGCGCTGCAGAGGTTGGTTGTACGATATAATCGGGTAGCATTTTATTATATTAATATTAAGGACATCTTATTTAGAGTGACTCCGAGATAGACAGGTGTAAGTGATGAGATACATGAATAGAGATGGTGAAATAGTCCGATAGGTATATGTAGACAGAGAAATAATGGGTGCGAGAGATTGATTCCCCCACAGTTTGGCGTGCGAACTTTAGCAAGTTTTTAGGCACTCATTTGTCGGGGCGTTCTAGCTTCGGGCGCATGCCGTATTCTTTGGGTGTTGTAGCGATACCGCGGCCCCAGGAAGGTCATAAAAACGTTGGTGCAGGCGCACTGTGTTCCGGAGTGCGGGCCAGGCGGCGGCAGGATGTCGAGATAAGTGCTTGTGGACGTTCTTGAGTCATCGCCTTGGCACGCGAGCGCGTGCGTTTCCCTCTCGTGGGCAGTCGCAGTCTGTTTGGTTGCCCTTCCACACCTCTTTTATGTGTCGTCATCGCCATCTTGAATTCTGGAACTTCCAATATGGGGAAAAACACATAACAGTTTTGCCTTTGCAACGCAAGTGCAAGGTGTTGACGATTTTATCGATACTGTCAATCCTTCTTGTTTCGCATCTTTTATATATCTTATTTTATTTCACGGAGGGTGTAGTGTCGCCTTTATTTTCGTCGCCCATAGACCCTTTAAATAAAAGAGCGCCATCTGTCTCACGGAAAGGCAACTAGCCCCCGAAGCGAGAAAATCCAGACCTGACGAGGTTCTCGGAGTTTTCAAGCTTCTCGGCGAGGCAAAATCGGGGACCACGGCGTGCCTCGCGCCAAGCCGGGAGGTCGGCCGGCTGCGCCGAGCGCCGGCTCGATGTTTACGCTTGGATCACGTTCTCGTTCTTGCGGAGTTCTCGGAGCCCGGGGAAAGTCGACTGCTCGGCTCGGAGGTTGGAACGAGACTCCAAGCCATCCTGAAGAATACCGCGTCGCTCATGCCGGTCGGCGCACGTTTCAATGTTGCGATTCTAATCACAATCCTTCCGCGTTTCCTTGTGTAGAGTCAGATGAAGAGTGGTTTGGTTGCCCGAATTAGTGAAGAAACTCGTTCGTCTTTTTCTGCTGTGATGTTCAGACCACGTGGTTCAGACTGAACGGGATGGCGACTGCCCGTTCGACATGGCGAGGTCCGTTTGACACGGAGAATTGCGATTGAGCCTGATACACTGCGGACAGAGTTAATATTGTTATTCGTGAAAAGTGTGCGGTTATCGGCGTTAAATACGGCTTTGTTAGCGTGGAGGCTTCACTCGTAAACGCGGAAGATAGGTAAAACTACGGCCTCGCGTGCTTGGCTCGAAGATTTAAACGGCTGATTAAATACAGCGTTCAGACTGCTCAGTACAAATCAAAGGGACGTTATCACAATTGGTTTGTAATTAATGCGTGTGTCAATTGTTTTCAGAGGATCGATCATTTTTGGCAACTACGCTCGACAAGTCTTGGGAAGATTATTCGGCCGTGAATACGACTTACTGAACGATACATTAAAATTGATTTCGAGCAACAGATTTTAAGGTATACCTTATTTGCGCGCGTGCAACTGTTAGAGTCTGTGGCAGAACTTAAAAACAGCCTGGTGAGAACTGCGATATAATCAAATTTGTCTTTTGCATAACTAGTCTGCACAGAGGGTTTCCTAGCGCCATCCGAGCAAACGGAAAAGGACGCTGCTTTCGCAAAACCGCTTCCAGACATGACGCTACTTGTTTCGCGTGCCGTCTGCAATTTGCTAGCGAGTTTGGCTGTCAGAGGACTTGCGAGCGCAGCGACTAGCAATCGATGGGCACGGAGTCACCGGATTGTCGGAAACTGTGCGCTGCGTGTTACATAAGCTCGCGACTGGTCCGGAGTAGACTCTAGAATAACAGGAGGATGCAACCGCGAGCCTTTCAACTTGCATAACCGCGAACAATTATCTTTCGCAACAAGGTGGCTGCGAGCGGATAACCGAAATATATAAAGATCAAAAACCGTTCACTTTTATTAAATTACTGATACCACTCAGTCTCTCGTTCTTACCCCGAGGTGAAAAATAAAGATATCTCGTTAACGTACCAGCTTGGACGAGTTGGTTTCTCATATTAACACACAGTATACAGCGCACTACTGCAAAGGTACACTCACTCTTTACACACGAAAAAGAAAGATCAAAAGAACCGCGCTGAACGAACAGCGCGGTTCGTTTGAATTTTTCCTTTCTTTTCGTGTGTAGGGAGTGAGTGTACTTTTGCAGTAGTGCGTTGAGTGTGTGTTAAGAAAAAGAAAGTTACTTGGCGCGTGATAGAAGAACGGCACTTGTACCGGTGCGACGTCACCGAACCGGGAGCATCCTCCAATATGGCGTCGGCTGCCCAGTGTACCCAGCCGAATCTAGCTTTTTTCACGGTTGTCAGACTTTCTGAACGGGGTCTACAGACCTTTTCTGTTTCCTGTCGTTCTCAATCACGTCGGTTCCGTGTCGGGTATGCAGGGCGAAAATATATGCCCCCAAAAAGTCATGTGGCGAAGATCGGATCCCGGCATTTATTGTTAAAGGGTGCTCTGATATCTTGGCTCCTGTACTGCATCACATTTTTAGCATGTCCTTAACAACAAGTACATTTCCGTCAGCCTGGAAAACTGTTTTGGTTGTGCCAGTACACAAATCTGGAAGCTCCACGTGTATCGATAACTACAGACCAATTGCATTGCTTTCCGTTTTTTCGAAGGTTTTTGAAAGTCATTTTTAAGCGTGCGAGTTTTCATTTTAAGCAGACACTCAGTCCAAATCAGCACGGTTTTTGTCGTGGACGATCTGTTGAAACAAATCTTTTAACCTTATTTGGAGTTCGCGAAACCTATAGTTGGGTCCCGTGGTCAAGTTGATGTTATTTATTTTGACCGTTCGAAGGCGTTTGACCTCGTAGATCGCAAATTATTGCTCTCGAAGCTGTTACATATAGGTCTTTCTTCGGGTTTCTGCGACTGGTTTGCTAGTTATCTTGGTGAACGCTCAAGCATGGTTTCCTACTTAGGATACTAATCTTTCCCTTATCTGTTGAACTCTGGGGTACCGCAGGGGTCGAACGTTGAACCTTTGCGTTTTAATATTTTTGTAAATGATCTCGTAACTAGTGTGAGTGACTCAATGATGCTTCAGTATGCTGATGACGTGAAAATGTATCGTAGTATCCACACGCCTGTGGACTGTGAATTGTTACAAAGAAGATATTGATGCAACATTCGTGGTGCTGTGCGAACTCGCTGGTTTTAAGCCCCACCAAAACTAAGGTTGTTTCTTTTTCCCGTAAGGCAAATGTTGTTGTTCATCCTTACACATTAGACGGCTCTGAAATTTCAAGATCTCCTGTTGTGCGTGACCTTTGGCATTTTGTTCGATTCACGCCTGAACTTTAACTATTATGTTTCGAAGGTTATTAATGATTCTTAGCGAATCCCGGGGATAATTGCACGCATTACCCGTGACTTCCGAAATTACGACTGTATACTGAACCTTTTTCGGGCTTTGGTTCTATCACGGTTGGACTTCTGCGGTATGGAATTCTTTGGGTGTCAGTCAGGCGCTGAGGTTGGAGAGCGTACGGAGACGACTTGTGAGAATCGTCTACGATCGCCACATTGGACCGAGTGTGTTTTTATGACTGTGTGCATCTTTTGGGCACTCTTGGTCTTTTGCCTCTTTGAACTAGGCGACGAGTCCGTGGCATGCTGTTTTTATATAAGTTGTTTAATTCTGCTTTTGATTCCCCATTGGTATTGAGTAGAATCTCAATTCATGTCCCCCAGCGACAAAATAGGTCTACTCCTTTTTTTTTACCCCTTTTATCTAGAGTCCAGTCCCCCGCTGACACGGATGATGCTTACGTACAACGAGTATTTTAACCCTCACATGGACTTTTTTATACCTTTCAAAAAGTTCGAGAATAGTATTGTGGTTAGGATTGCCTTGTAGTTTGTTTAGTTCAGTGCTGTTTTATAATATGAAGTGTAACCCTCAAAAGGTCCCTAAAGCTGTTTGGGAAACACAATAAAACTCTGATCCTGATGATGATGATATTGGAAACATTTCAACCTGGAATATGCGAGAAAATATTAGTGAGCCAAAACAAGAATGTGTGACGATCACGCATTTTTCGTAAACACCTTCCAGCGGCGTGGAGAGATCAAGATGATGTTTCACTGCATACCAGAAGTGACGACATTCAAGATGGCTGTTCCCTTATGGAAAACGTGTCTACCGGGTGTGTGGACTGGGAGTGGGCCAACGCGTACTCGTTCGTAAACAGCGTACACCTGAGGGGCTTTTTCTTTCTTTATATTTGTGTGTTCCTCTTTCGTTTTTCTTTCTCCTGTCTTTCGCTGCCGTCGCTGTAGATTTTACGGGGGTTGGGGGAGGGGGGGGGTTGGGGGGACAGGCGCCGATCACCGCAGTTTGGAGCACGCGAAGGTAACGCTCGCGAAGCAGAACCCTGGAACCCAAAGTTCAATCTCTACCCTTGGCCATGTTGGTCTGGATGAACATCACACCGGCGTGCGGTCGGATATAGCTGCTGCGTGATTTACGTCAAAGGCGTAATGCTAGAACTAAAGCACTATCTAGCTCCTAGGTGCAGAGTAACGCAATCCTTTGATCCGCGTGTTTTGCCGACAACATGACCGACAGAGCAGCTCGGCGCGAGTCACGTGGTGCAGTTCCAGGAGGCGCCCGCCCTATGGGAGAGAGGACACACGAAGATCGACGCAACGTGGCTGATTAAAAAATAAACGCAGAGTTCACACTTTTCGAAACTACTATTTCGTGAGGTTGGTAAATTGTGCTAAACACTTTATCAAACTTTTCATTATATCGAATGTGTGTGAAACTTTTGAGAATGCCATTTCCGAAGCAATGGCGTTGGAAGCAGACGATGTTTTTTTACGCAGCGGAGATGGACTTTTTGGGTTGGCCGGTGCGGGTCACGTGAACCGTGTGTCGTTTTTTTCGCGCGTCCTTCACTGTGGCGCGTCGTCTGCTACATAATGCCGCCCAAACAATAAAAAAAATTACGTGACGCACAATTTAGCGCAAATATTGTAAAATATCTCTCTATTATGTCAAAATCTATTGTCCTTCCGTACATCCCCACAATTTTGAAGGAAAAATGATCTTCCTACGTTCCCCATGCGCCGCTAGTCGCCGAGAGATGGCGTACTAGATTGCGTTACTCTGCTCCGGAGAAGCGATATAGTGCTCCAGCTAGAACTGGTAATGCACTGGCCAAGTCCCCTGGTTTTCTCTCGCGTCTCTTCTTCAAATTATTTCCCAGGGTTATGCAACTGCGTACTCCTTTCCCTTTGCGTAAAACATCTCTCTCCGCATGCCCAATTTTGCGAGGTCCCGCGGCTAGAGGTCGGCTCTGTTTGAAACGACCGCTTCAGCGCAAGGACAGCAGAAGGTACGAGAACGGCGACGATTCGAGCGTTGAATTTCACTAGTTTCCAGATGTCGACCAGCGTATTCCTAGTGTCATGCGCGCTCCCCTGGCCCTCTCTAATTGAGCGTTATTAAAACGTCGGTGCTGCGCTCGTTATGTCGCAGCTGTGTCGACCGAATGGTCGCGTTGTTAGATGGCTCCGGGTTGTAAATAGTGTTCCTGTTTCTTTCTGTTGTACAGAGCAGAGCCAACAGGAATACGAGACTCGCGGATACTCCCGCAAGCTAGAGAAAAAAGAGAGCGGGGAGGAAGAAGGAGAGAAGGGGTAAATGCTGTAACACAAGTATCCCGAGTTACGCTGCCTCAATACACACGCTATTAAAGCGCAAGGAAGAAAGAATGCGGACAAGCAGACGAGGGGCGTAAAGGTCGCCAGGCTCCACTACTCGTTCGTTTTTTTTCTTTTATTGTCACATTACGCAACACGATCTATCCCAAGCGCTTACTCTCCTACAATGTCTGAGTACTCACGTCTTTCTCTTTTGCATTTGTATCGGTTACTCATTCAATGAATCGCTTCGTTTGACCTTCGGGCATATATCCAACAAAAAATGGAGAAGACTGCACGTTTTGTATGTGGCTTATTTTTACTACTTCACGAATTCCGTAATGTATTCAACATCGTTTAAAACTTGACCGTTACTGCATCGCCCAGAGAAAGAAAGCTACGGGAAAACATTTTTAAACCTGAAATTATTTTTTTCTCTTTTGTCCGTATCTAAAGAATGACAAATATCACTCTGGGCGACTATCGTATGAAATGTAAAAGTGGTTGAGAATGAATGGAGACATTATGTGTTCCACTTTTACTTACAATCTATGCTCGCTCTGAATGACTACAATATGAAACGCGAACGCAATACTGCCCCCTAAAGCGAATGACATAGTAAGGCGAGGATTTTTACTCCGTCTCTCCCGACCTTTCGAAACTCGGAACTATAAAACAAAGAGTTTAATTGATCGATTAATAGCAAAGTTGATCTGGAAATTTCCCATTCCTCGTCCTCACCGATCCTCAAGAATGATCGTTGAATCGAAGAAGCCCTCTCGAAGTTACACGCGGATTTCGGACGTTTTCCAGTCCGTTTCTTTCGGCTTGTTTGTGTCTTTGTTGTTGTCTTCCTCGCTAGTTGTTGTCCTTCCTAGGCTTCTCTTAGTCGATGAAATACGTGTTTTAGTCAACTCCCTCTCAAACGAGGGTGTATTAAAAGAAGGGGGGGAGAGAGTGTAAGAAGTGGGTGTCGCGCACACACCTCAGACTTCCATCAGAGGCGCGAATGGAACACCAAAGTGGCCGGCGTTGCTGTCTCCGGTTTCACGTGGACTCCGTTACATCTCCGTCGCGCTTTCGAACGCTTTTCCTTCCGATGAACGTACATAAAGTGGCTCTTTCACGGCGCGCGCTCGTTGAGCGTCAGAAATGCCGAATGATCGGCGGTCAAAGCATCCGTGCCGCTCTTCGCCAATGGACTATTTTCGAAACTTGGCGCACTCGAGTAACTGCTGCGTCATCCGAGGCCGCCATATTTTGGGCAGGCGTTTTGAGCGTCCATTGGACGCGAGTGCGGCGTGAGCGTTCGGCGCGCGCTCGGGTCCCAATGGACATGGAGTGTCGCGCTCGGCTCGAACTCGGGTCCAATGACACGCTCCGCGCAGGAAGCTACGTCCGACATATGCGAGCGGACGGTGGCGAAACCCTTCGCGTGTTGCGCGTCCACGACCACTTCTTCTCGGTGAGCCGGCAGTGTTCGTCCTGCTCCTTGTCCACATGGGCGCACGCGCTGGAACTGGATTCGGGAGTCTTGGCCGATAGCAGCGCCACTCGAGGGGCGTCAGGTCTAATGAGCAGCTCCGCTCCGCTGCACTCTTTGCGCAACGAACAGTGTCTGGAGTGGCTCGGAGTGGCGTGAGTCACGGCGCGCCGTCTGCGTCGCTCGGGGAAAGGCGGGCAACGAGGCCTCGTTTCGAGGCGGCGCAATTAAAAATACCCACGGGGCGATCGAGGTGAAGGCCGCCCGCAAATCGGACGGCGAAGACTCGCGCACGGGACACGAAGCGCCTGTGCGTGTCGCGTGCCGCTTTTCGCTCGTGCACGTAACGTGCGCTGATCGCATTTGGCCCGGCACAGTGGCCGCCGCAGCGCTGTCAGCACGTTCCAGGTCCAACTCGGGTCGCTATAAGGACGACTGAAGGCGTTCGACGAGTGCGCTGGAAAGGCAGTTAGCTTTTGGTCTAACTCTCCCTCTCGGCGCATAAGGTACAAGGCCTATATAGTACTTGGCTGCGCCGCGCTCAGATTGGACACGTTCGGCTCGTGACGTCACTGACTGAACAGGAGACCCATCGAAAGGCAAGGCAGCACTCGTGCTCAATTCGTGCTCCGCCTCCGGTTGCCGACGCAGCCCTCGTTGTTGTCTAAGGAGGTGTCTGCTGACACGAGAGGTCTTTCCGATCGGAAAAGAGCCCGCGAAATGGGGCTGAGGAAGCCGCAGGTGGCACGGGACCGAAACGAATCGGGGCATTTATGCAAATGCGATGAACGCCCTCTCGCCCCGTTCTATTTTCGTCCCCCTTTTTTCCTGCAATTCCTAGAGGAGAGAGAAACGGAGATAGACAACGTATGTCTTTGTTCGGGTATCCCGCCGATCGAGATGTAAGGGTCCTCCTTAAATCTTATTTTCGCTTTTCAGATGGGATATGACCTTCCCCGACTCGGCCCGAAAACGGTGTGCGCACGCACGGGGCGGGAAAAAAACCCTGATCTGAGAGAAAGTGAACGCAAATTGCCCAATATTAGAAATACTTAAAAAAAAAAAAAAAAAGGAGGGGGGTCGGGAGGCAGGGAGTTTTAGGTCTCCTAAACAGCTCGCTGCGTCGCAGCGCGCATGTGCCGAACTTCTGCGCATGGGCAGTGCGGCGCCCAAGCTGTCTAGGGAACCTAAACAGTGGGGGACCCTTATATCTCTGTTGTCACTTCGGTATGCGCGCCAATTGCCATTTTTTTTTTAAATTTTATTTTTACCTTCAACTTTACTATAAAAAAAAAGTGGAGCGAGTTTTCTTTTTTTTTTTTTACGGGAAAATGGAATTTTTTTTTTTTTTTTTTTTATCTGAACTCTTAACTTACGAAAAGAAGGGAATCCGAGTTATTTTTTGGACGCACTGACGATGCAAGTGGCAAAATTACGAGAACTCAATTCGGGTCGGTCCAGTCGCCTGCAAGTCGTCTTCAAAACGACATACTTACCCGTTCCTCGTCAAGCGCCTTCTTTTTTCTTCTTTTTCTGAAAAAAAAAAGGGGGGGGGGGGGGGGACTTGAGCCGTTCTTGGCCAGCCCAGTTTATTTTCGTCGCCTCTTCTGCTGGTTGCTGCTTCTTTCTCTTGCGGCTATCTGCTCTTGCGAAGAGTGCGCGAGGGAGAGGTGCTTTTTTGAATGAAACGCGCTCGTTTATTTAGTCTGGCGAAGTGACCATGACTCGGTTTCCTCCGCGTCTTTCCGTTGGCAGCCATTTCGGAACCACGACGGACAACTGGGCTTAGTTTCCTCTGCATTCCACTCTATAACGGAAATGAAAAAAAAGAAACTGCCCAGCTGGTTGATAAGGAAGGCGGCCTCAGGCATCTTCTCACGCCGTCAAGAACGATCGTCTCCGGTCAAGGCCGCTCCAGTGCCAACTTGTTTTACGACGCGAAATGAGGAGTTCTCGTGAAACGACTTGTGGCAGTAGCCCCTTTTCAAAAGTCCGTCGGGCAACACTGAGGGTCGCCATTTCTTGAAAGCGCGTGATTGGATCCGAGTCTTCGCCGAACGCTGGCGTCAGCACTCGTTTTCCAATCAGAGCTAAGCCGAGTTCACGCCGAGCGCTGACGCAGGCCTGGTGGCCAATCCAAACTCGGAGTACGTCATCGAGCAATGGCGGACAGGCGCGTGGACTTTTCGAAAGGCTCTATACAGGTATATATATGCGCACCTAAATGTTCTTCTTTTCTGGGGTGAAACAGAACGTGTATCGTGTTTTGAGCGGTTGCTCTCTGGCATAGCCTCCTCTATACTCTCAAAACCTGGCAGTTCGTTGACGGAGCCGTAGAGTGCCCGGCCGCAGATTTGGAGCGCGAAGATCTGGTAGCGCAGCATTTCTAGGGGAGTCTGGTATTCAGCGCCAAGCTTTTGCAGCGGCGAGGACCCAAAACATGGTTTTCAAGCCCTACGACGAAAATAAGGGGTAGCCGAGGAACGCGAGAAGCACGAGCGGGCATTCCATCGCTCGGGGCAAGTGTGTTTCGGCGTCTCGCCGCAGCGGGTCGCCCGTTACATGACTCTCGTCTGCCGCTCTACCTTTTCACTTTGGGCGGCCGCGTCACGTCTGCCAGGCTTTGTCAGTACAGAGGATGCTATGCCTCTGGGCACATGCCTGAGTTTTTGTATGCTCGGCACCCCGCTCAATGTGGCGGGCCATGTGGTGGGGTAGTTTTATCGTTACGATGTTTCGTAATTTTTCGGGGCGGTGGTTTGTGTCGATTGCCCGTGACGTCATGAGGTACTATTGTCTGGGATTGCAGCATTTAAGCCCATTCTGAGTGAATAATGGAACCCCTAAAAAACGATTTCTTTTCATGACGACAGCAATTTTATTTTAGCACACCCGCGTAGTCATGGAAAGTAATTGTGTCACAAACCGGCGTGACTTCTTTTTTTTGTTTTTGTTCTTCTGCCCGGAGCTTTAACACCACGCTCTCTCGCGCTGATCCTTTGGTTTCATGCCCTTGACTTTCCTCGATAAATACACGATGCTGAAGAAAAAAAAAACTTAATTGGGCGGGGTCTTCACATTTGACTGGCGCATCGCACCGAAGATACAAGATAAAAAAGCTTTAAGGGGCGGGGGAGGGGAGATGCAGAGTATTCTAATGCCGAAGTCCCACTAGCGACAAACCGAAACGAACGACAGCGACAAGCCTCAAACACACGCAGCATGCTCGCGATGGTACGTGTGGCAGGCGTTTAGTCGTTCAGAGCTTGTCAAGTAAGCAGGAGGGATCGCAAGCCTGTTAAAGATACCCTCGCGTGCATGATGCTCTTTTTTGAGCATAGCCTTCTTTATTCTACAAAGCCTGTCAAATCGCGAAAGATTCTGGTTTTGAGGCTGGTCGCTGTCGTTTTTTTCTGTTTGTCGGTCTAGTGGGACTGGTGCATAAGGGAGTTGCGTTGTGAAGTACATTCGTGGTCAAAATAAATACGAACAGCGGAGTGCGTGCCTTCCCGAGCAAGCGGAAAGTTCCAGGGGAACTTGCTGGCACTTCTCCGGCGAGGCAATTATCGGTGTTTCCCGCCGTGTCATTATCTTCATCACTCTTGGCTACACGTGGCGCGGCACCCGCCGTTTTGATGGTAGGCGCACCCTTGGATGGCTGCTCTGCGTAATCAAAGGGCCGTCAGGGATCCGGTAGAAATGAGAGCATGCACACTTTGGCATTGTCATCAGCAGTCCAGAGTGATCTCATTGCGTGTTTTCTGTTTCAGTCAGTGAAGGTCGTACTTCATAGCAACATAATCGCTGCATTTATAGGCTAGAGCACGCAAGTCAGTGGGATATCGAAGAGCAACGCCCCTTCTAAACGGAATTCTAACAGCTTCAATTGATTGACGTAGCGGAATTCGTAAATAAAACACGCAGCTCCTGCGGCCACACGAGAAGTCGCTGCAGTGCCAGAAATTCCCATGAAGGGGGCGTCATAGTGAAAAGGCAGCGCCGTCGACGGCGAATCGCAAGACTAAAATTTGTCACAACAACAACAAGAAAAGATAAACATTTTTTTTTTTAAACAATGCTTACATCCGCCGCCATGTGACACCCTGAGTACCGTCCAGTCGAGGCTCCTCTTTTCGTATTTGTAATACCTTAGTTCTGCATGCCCCTTCGCGGGGTAAACTTGTTGAGGGGTGGAATAGTTTCCCCGCCCATCGCGAGAATCGGGCGACATCTCGTGAGGTATTCGATGACCGTTCGCCCAATCGGAGCTCTGAGATATCGGGAAGTGCGTGGGTACAGAGCGGTTCGGAACCAAATCGAAATCTAAGCGATTCATTGGCGAAAGGGGGGAAGGTTTTAGGCCGCCATGGGGGGGGGGGGGGGGGGGGGGGGGGCGGGGCGGGGCGGGGCGGGGCGGGGCGGGGCGGGGCGGGGGGCGGGGGAGGGGGGGCATACCTACTCCAAACCAGTATTGTTTTGCTCACACGAATATATCGGGGAGTGTTTAACGAATTCCGGCCTTTCTCTCAGCTTGTGCCGCTGCTTCTTGGCATAGGTTTCGCTGTGCGCAGAATCGTCATCGCGTAAAGCCGTAGATTGAGGCGGGCTCATCTAGAAGCGTGGCGCTTTTAAAACGTGCCGTCGCAGTCATAATGCGACGTATCCCACAAACCGATTCACGACAGTGACGAAGCGTTTTATCCAGCCACAACACGGCCCCTTTACGTATACGCTTCTCGCTGTCTTCGGCAAGTGCGTGGTGCACGTTCGCCACTTTTAGTTGGCACGCGAACCTTTTGGATGGCGCCCAAATCTTTGCGACAAATAAAGGTTCGGGTCGTCGACCTCTCAGTTTGTTCCTGCGGTTGCCGCAACATCTTTAAAAAAAAAAAAAAAAAGAAAGCGCGAGCACATTTTAGTTTTTACGAACTTGTAGGTTTTACTCTCATGTATACGAGCCCATTGTTCGCACTCAAAACAAGAAAGAAACAGCACTATTTACTCTAAAACGCCGTTATTCATTAGTGAGTTTTTGTATTGCGTACGGGCAAACGCAAGCACTGTGCTTTTGTGTTGCGTGTCGCACACTGCACTTGCGCGGTGCACAAACTGCGCGTCTTAGATTGGCGCATGGCGACGCCGCGCATGCGTAGCGTGGAGCACGCAGCGCTAACGCAAACGCACAGCGCTTACGCTTGCTCCCACCCGCGATACTAATGAAGCTTTCTATTGGCGCGTGGTATACGAGAGGGCTTGCAAATGAAACGCTGCGTCATTTCCGAACAGGGGAGGGAGTCCTCGTGCTTTAGTCGGTGCTCCAGCGCGCCCTTTCCGTACCTTATATGACTTGGAGTCTCTGGATATTTCCTTTGCGAGTAACGACGAGCAATACAGATGGCAAGGCCCATCCGCTGGAACAAAATGGCGGCATTCAGTTGAAACCTCCGGTGTGCGCCGCCATTCGCTTCCTAAAATCTGCACCGTCACGCAGTGAGCGCTTCGAAGAATGTCGCTACTTGTAGGAAACTCTTACCTAGGGACTTTAATTCGACGGCCGACGATGACGCTCCACTTGACGCGAATTTGGTTCCTGCGCACGCGCAGTGCACATAGCCCGGGAACTGCGCATTTCCCCCAACTCGTGGGTGTGTGAGCAGCGCGTTGGCCTAGACCTTTTAAAGCGATAACTTTACGGTCGACACTTGGCTTTCGTCGGTCATCGCGAAGGATGGAAAGACCTTTTTCTCCGCTCTCGGCGCGAGGCCAGGGAAGTCGGGTTTTCCCGTCGGCCGCGCGGCGTAACGACGCGACAAAACGGGGATCCGTGTCTTCTGTTTAAGAGACTTCTTTTCAAACATTACTCGCGTTATGCGAAATCCCACTTCGTATCCAGTTGCTACGTGTAATGATGGAGGGTTTTAGAAACTTGCACCGCGCTTACCCAGTTCCTTTACGGATCACGGAGCCGGGAGCACTGGTGGCGGTGGTCAGTGGCATCTACGACGCCAGCCGTGACGGCTATGGGAATGGACCACGTCGCACCTCCGTCTTCGGGTACCTGACGGTACCACCGTCATTGCGCGACCGTGCTACAGCTACTGCTTTCGTTCCTTCGCACATTGTGGGCGAAAAAGTCCCCTTTTTTCGTTTACCTTCATCCCCAGCCAGGTATGGTTGACAAATCTGGTATGCGGGGTGGAAAAGAAACGAGACATTAGAATCTGAAACACGCAAAAGAAGGTAGCAAGTGCTGGATTGATTAATCGATCAACCTCTCGATTAATCGATTAATACTTTACTCGCGATTAAGTTTTTTTTTTTTTTTTTAAACAATGTTTGACGAGCCGAAAGAAAGTAATTATCAAACGCTTTCAGCACGTAGACGGGCATGAGAGCACCTGTATGAAGAACAAACTTTTAACTGAAATTTTAGTCCAAAGCGAACTGTAGGGGCAGGATTTGTAACTCCAAACCAGGGGGGGGGGGGGGGGGGGGGAGGGGGAGGGGGAGGGGGGGAGGGGGGGGGGTGCAGCAGGTTACACGTATTCCGGCCACTTCGACGCCGTGGGAGTGCCCGTTTAGCGCCGCGAAGACTATTGAGAGCTATCAAAGGAGCTCACTCTTGCCGAAGAATATCAACGAACCCTTGTGCCTTATGCAGCTGACGTGAGTGTTTTTCGCAAAGTAAGGCTGCACAAGTGTTAAACGGGACGCTACGAACTCCAAAACATCCCTCGTACATCGATATCTCAAGCGGATGGCCGTACTTTTGGAAAAGAAGGGCGCGATGAAGCGAGTTCTTTGGCGTAACTGTCCTCCGGGAGAATTTGAGAATGAGGGGAAGCGGCCTCGCTTCTCTCCTCCTCGCTTCGGTCACCAGCTTGACGGGACGTAGCGAGGAGGAGAGAGAATGGGAATCGTGACGTGCCTTGTCTCGTCGGCCGGGTTCAATCGCGCACTTCTTTTCCAAAAAATACGGCGATCCGTTAGATATATCGCCGTATGAGTGATATTTTTTGGTTTTGCAGCTTCCCGCCTATCGGCCGGGCCTTGTTTAGCGAGCTCGAAATTTCGGTTCAGTATCCCTTTAAACTATTCTCGACTACTCATCGAGGTTGATTAATAATCAAAATTGCATATTTCGCCGTTTCACATAATCGACAAAAGCAAAAAAAAAAAAAAAAAGTTGATATGCATGAGAATGAACGAGACCGATTCATCGATTACTTAATCGATTGAATGGTGGCGATTAATAGGGTTATAATTTTTATTTTACGGCCAGTCTGATAGAAAAGAGAAAACAAGAATGACAGACAATCGCGATCAAAACGTGAGCTTCTTCCTGACGTGTGGCGAGAGCAAAACTATGTTTTCCCGCATACCGGAAGTTCCCCGATAAAAAGGGCGTGTTCAATGGCGGCAGCTGTACGCACTGCTGCTTTTCGCGTGCTAAAGGGGAGCTACCACAATATTCGTGCACATGACGTCGGAATGTACACACGTTTCCAGCGCACCCCATCGAAAAATGCCGAATCACTGGGCAGTGGACGTATGCGTGGCATCTGACATTCCGCGCAAGAGAGCTACTGCGCATGCTCTGAACGCCTTGCGGAGCCTACTAGACGAAGATGGCAGATCGCAGACGGCGATGATTAAAACGCTGGATACACTCGCGCCAGTAGCTTTCACAGCGTTCTTTGCTACGTAGGAAAGGGCACGTGACCATGTCTCTGCTCGTGATGTGCGTCTTCGAATGGAGACAATTGAGAGAGATTTGTGGACACTCCACGGAGAGACGCGACAGGGAAACCATCGGAGGCGTTTCTTCGACTGAGCGTTTCGAATGTGCTTTTAAACGGCGCGGTCGTTTAGGCCATTCATTCATTCGTGCGTCGTGTGTTTTCCGTCCCGACATTTCGCCGAGACGAGGGATACGCCCGGTCGTGAGTCGAGGAAAAGACGCCCCAGCGAGGCCTTTCTTGTTTTTCTTGTTGGTCGCGCGCCTACCGAAGGTCAATTGCGGCATGGTTGGTCTACTCCTGGCCCAGAGGGTGCGCGAGGTCACGGTGCCCAGCTCTTATTGGAGGATACAGTGGGTACAAGCTGGAAGGCGACGGTTTCTTACGCAGTGCGTTTAGCGTAGTTACGGCGTCTCCCAGTCACTGCGCTGTTCTGGCATCTCTGCGACTTCCGGGAAGCCGTCCGTTCTCTCTAAACGAGTACTCGGCCTTCGAGAAAAGTATGGGGAAGCACCTCGAAGGGTGTGTTTGTGGACTAACCACCAGACGCTCTGCAACGAACGAAGAGCTCACGGCCGAGATGAGGCGTCTTTGCTACCCTTTCCGGCTGCTCGCTATCCACCGGAAAGGGCAGCAAACGGTTGTGGGGTCGGAGCTTCGTCGCGCACGTGATCACTCTCTCCTGACCCTTTCTTTTCCTCTCTTTCACATTTCGTCCGGCACTTGGGCGGGCGCTCTTCTCCTTCACGTCTTTCCTGCTGTGTGACATCGTCTTTAGAATTAATTTGCCATTAAAAGGCCAAGTTCGTGTTTCTCACGAGTAGGGCCGCTCTTTGCTGCGTCGACTGGTGTGACGGTGCTGCCTCTGGGAGGAAAATGGTGGCGTACATAAAAGCACAATAAACTGGAAGACGTTCTTTAAGTGTCTCCTTGTCCATCTTATTGGCTAAGCCGATCAAATAAAGCCCAATGGCTTGTGTTCCGACTGCACCGCGGAACAGCTTACAATAGAGGTGTAGTTTGTGTAGCGGATATTATTGACTGCAAAAATACACTCGTGCACTTTTTGAGAGAGTGGCGTTTGCGAAGCGAAACCCGTTTACTCAACGTTTATCGCAGCTCGGAAAGAGCGCGGGGAGAATGCCACCTTATCTTTTATCGAGTGTTTTTAAACAACCTTCAGGCACGTGGCTCGCGACATACGTCAAGCGCTGCGCTCGCACGCAGGCACGGCCCTTCGCGTTTACACGGAGCACTGTTTGGCGGCATTGTTTTGTCCTCCTCTGACGCCCGTTTTGCGTTGCACATTGGTAGATATGGAAGCTGGACGTTACTCTCCGCGACGGGCTTGTGGTCAACGATATGGACTTCGTCAGACGCTTGAACGACGTCCTTGCGCAGCTTAATTCTTAGTGGTCCCCCGAAGGATGTCGCCGACGAAACGAAACACATGTTTTATGCAGAATCCTCGCTGTCGGCACGATTGAGACAAATGTCTCGAACGTTTTTGTTCGGAGTACCGCGGTTGTGACTAAAATGGTGCCAACTTGTTCACCATGCTGCTCACAAATTCTCACAGACTAGACCATGTTGGTCAGACACTGCTGCTCACACATGTTGCTCACTCAGTCGAAACGGTTACACTAAATCTTAGGCTAAGACGACTTGCGCATTACGTCATCATTAGTGGATGCTCGCCCTGTTCTAAGCTATTGACGCGCCGAAGTTCGACGAGGGCGCGCAGCAAAGTGGCAGACGCGTGTGTATTGGCTGTGCGCGTCATAACGAACACACGGTGAGGCGGACGTCAGAAGCGACGCTGAGGTTAGCTCTCGTGAAAGAAGGGGCTTTCATACTTATCTTTTTACTTTCTAGTTTTTGTTGTGAACCGGCGCATAGCTTTTCTTTAGCGGTAATTAAGCTCAAGCGGTTCTTTTAGGCAAAGGAATTACTTCGTAAAGTGAAATCATTTGAGACATAGTGACCTTTAATTCGCCTTACGTGCCACGTTTTAATCACTTTCATTTCACGTGAGAGTTGTGGGTTGTTTAAAATTCCCGCGCGAGATCATGTGGCTGTGACGTCATGACCATATCGACCAATCAGGATTTTCGTGTCACGCCGGTTTTTCTGGCACGCCACCAAGGCCGATGCGACACGAGCTCTTTATAACTATGGCTTTAAAATAAAACGAGTTACAGGTGAATTCTACGGTAGTCTTGTTCCGTGAATTCGAATATCACGAACGTCTTACCCGAGCGTATCACTATAGACGCGAGAAAAACCGAAAAAATAACTTCTGGGTGTGACGTCATACCCAAAGGTTTCAGCTCCTTTACGCGTTCCGCTTCTGATGAAACGCGTGCAGCGCTTTTGTCTGTTCGGGTAAGACTTACGGAAATCTCTGTATAACACGTCATGCTTTCCTCCTCGCATCGAACGCGACGTGGAGGAGGAGCTTCAGCTCCATTTTGAATGCGCTGTTCTGGTTCCTTGGCGCATCAGTCTGAAGCATAATTTTGATCTTCGTAATCCTGGAAGCCGATTAAAGACAATTTCAATTTCTTTTTGCCCCTCAAATCCAGAACCGTTTTAGTTTCCTTTTAATGTCTGCCTCTAACACTCGGCTCGATACTACTTGGCGGTTTTGATCTGTAAATGGTGTTGTCTCTGATAAGAATAAGCTTGACGCCGGCGGCTCATAAGGCTCTTTTCAAAAGTCCATCGAGCAGCATTGCTGGTCGCCATTGCTTGGACACGAAGCGTCTGATCGGATACGAGTCCTCGCCGAACGCTGACGTCACACTCGCGTCCAATCCACGCTCAGGGTATGTGAGCGAACACGGGCGGACAGCCGTTGGCGCCAATTTTTGAAAAGGGTGTGCGTTCAATCGACGCGGACGTTCCGCTGTTCGTAGAAGCTACGAAGGTCGTTACCGCGCACGCACTATCGCGTGTCTTTCGTTGTACTCTTGTTATCCAACGTGACAACCGTTTGACGCACTAGCTGAGTCCCAAGTGCGGCCCGAAACTGGAAGAAGCATTATCGTCGGAGCCGTTCCGTCGCAGTTTGTATCTGCGTCGCCAGCATGTACGCGTAAAGAAATAAATTAATAAATAACCGAATAGCGCTGTTTTTTTGTTCGCTTAAATAACCGAGTGTACGTTCCTTAATACAACGTCTCAAAAGAACGCTTCCTTGACGTAAAGGGAGAAACCAAACTCCCCTGAAATATTTTAAGAGCCTGGACGAGACAGCTAGGTCACAAAATGAAATTTTCACGAAAAACAACAAAATAGGGCAACGTATATGTCGCCGGACTCCTTCGAACTATTCTGAAACACGAGCACATGTTTATACGCTTCCAACTCAAAATCAGTTTTTACGACGTAAGTACGATTGCGCTAAACATTTTTTTACTACTCTCTTAAGATGAGTCTCCCATTCAGCCCCATACACAAATGCTTTTTTTTTTTCTTGTTTATTTGGAGTTTTACGTCTTTTTAGGAGTGATGTATCACATCAGTCTTAAATCAGCGAAGACGATCGAGCGGCCGTGGTTCCTTCTGCAGCAAGCGCGGCCAAAGACCGCCCGACTTTGTGGAGGCGCCTGTTCCCTCTTGTTCTTTCGGCGCTCCTGCGCCCTTACGTAGGTTGTACACGCGTTCCTTGAAATAGGCCACCAAACACCGATACGCGCTACTGGGTCGTAAGTAACTAGACTTGCAGTCCTTGTTCCCGTTGGCAAAAAGTAACGAAATCGGTATTAGTTACTTTTTGGAAACACAGTGCCGCTCGCCATTTGATTTCCTGAGCAGATATATCCGTTCTAAGCAGAAAATATCCGTCACGTCACTCACCAGTATCCTTAGCTTTTTTAACTTGTCCACTTCGCTGTACTGCGACGGTCAGTCGCAATACAGCCAAGTATACTACGGGGGTCGGTCGCAAAAAGGAGCCGAGCGCGTGCTGCTCACTGGCCCCACCGGCCGGTTACGTGAGCTCTGCGAGGGTTGCCACTGGACTCGCGAATAACTTTAAGAATACATTTCTGAGCTGTCTACAGATTGGGAAACTGTGTGCGTATCAGTTTGACATCGGAGTAATGAACTTTCTAAACAACATAAATGTTGTCACGCGTAAAAAAGGAGCGGATGGATGTAGAACTTAAACGTTTGATGAGGCGAACTTGCGCTTACAAACTAAAAGAGGCGGTACCGAGCATCCTGCATCGTCGACAGAAAGGTCCCGAAGCAGCGGTTCCTGTTGCTTTCCTACACGCGAAGCGGTCGCGAATGCCCCAAACCAGAACAGACGATTCAGCCAAGATTGAGCAGGTACTTTTCGGAAGAGTGGACATCGTTAAAAAGACGGGCGGAGCAGGGTTCAAACCTCGTTCCTTCACGTGGCAGCCGAGTGCGTTGCCCACCGTGAGACAATGCGCATGCAGGGGCTTCTGGGGCTAAGGGGAAGAGGGAAACCCATGGCGCAAGCCACTTGCCGAGTGTCTCTTCTTTCTTAGTTACTGCGCTTGGACGGCTTCTCGGAATACTGCATATCGATCTTGCCTCGTCTTGCATCGCATTGGCTGCTTCGCTTTATTTTTGCTGGGCGTTTTCGCCTGATACAGATTCGACTCTTGGGCTTCAAAACGAAGCCCGATAGTTCCTCTCCTACGAGGGAATTCCCGAGCTAATCGCATTACGCTGAGAACGTATGCCTCGACAGCAGACGATGCCGTCATCGAAACTTTGTCCGAAACGCGTGCCGAAGGCATCTGGTATTCGGGAGATTCCTATGAACTGTTTCATGCGGCGCACACACGCACACAAATAAAAAAAGGGAGGAGGGGGGAGTATCGAATGATGTTTAGCGCATCACTTTGTTTCTTGAGTGTAGTTGAATGTTTCTATTCCCTTTCCTTCCACATTACGAGCTCGGACTTTAAGTGGATGGGGTATCGATTGACTGGCGTTGATAATCTTGTCGTGGCTCAAGTTCGTTTCGCGAGAGATCTTGTTTGAGTTTCCTCTAGATATAGCGACGCTTTTCCCCAAAGTCTCCTCTAGTCCCCGGGAGCTCATTAGGTAGATTTTTTTATCATGGTGCTACACACCGTGGAAAGACTCTTTTTTTTTTCTTTTTTCCTTTATTTTTTTAAGTTGGCGCGCTTTTGGTTAGGTGTAGATCGATTTCTGAGAGTACAAAAACTCCTCCCTCTTGAAGGCATGGCCATTTTGGGGTCACTGAGTAGCGCCGGCTTTTGGCCAATTAAAAATCACGGTGAGGTTTTTTTTTATAAAGAACGAACTTTTGTACACTGACATTTCGTTACGCCTGCGCCTCAAAACTTTCTTTTTATATTGATATCTTACAACGGAATTTACGCGTAAGCTTTCTTCTTTTTACTTTAAAGCAAAGTGCTGTCCTTTCAAACGAATTCAAACGAGGCAAATGAGCGCAGATGTTCGCACCGGCTCCACTCGATGAATTTCGACGGTGGTTGTGCTATGAAAAAATCATTTTTAAAACAAAATATATATTTTTTTTAATTGGCGCAGATGAGAAGGGTTGATCAGCTGAATGGGTGTAGAACTAGTGGTCCAAATACGCAGACTACAGCGGAAAACGCTTTCAGTGTGGGATGACGCTCCACCGCGACCTTGGTCCAGTTAATTCAGACTGGGTCCGAATTTCCGGGAACCAAAATGGCGACAGCACTGCTAACCGCAACGAAGCAGCAAAAAAATCCTCAATGAAGAGAGCAGGAATGCGATACTCCGGAAAGCAATCCGATGGCTCTAGTTCGGTGGTTTGATGTACTAAAGCCACGCTCATACTGCTAATCCACCGTACAAAAAAAAAAAAAAAAAAAGAAAAACAGTTTGTAGACACAGTCACAGGCGTATTCCTTCCTCGTACGAAATCTGCCTGCCGACGTGCTCGAGTTTTATGTACGAAGGAAACGTGCTTCGAACATGGTTCAGGCGTGTCCGAAGCTTCATCAGGTCTGCAGCGCGCGTGTTTTGTACGATGCATGAGCGGTGCGACTGCAAAGTTACAGCTCCTAATCGAGTCCCGGGGCAGCCCAAGCCCCACATGCGAGACCTACTTCGGCGGCTGTTCGATTCCCGATGAAGGCGACCCCCTTTGTTTATTCCCTATTTCGGGAAGCGTCCCGCCCACTCGGAGGGAACGCGCTTGTCGTTTCGAGGCTCTCTCCCGACTCAAGTCTCTCTCAACGGCTTTTCGACTGCCAATAACCCACACGCGTGACGAAGCACATTTTGAAGGGGGGGGGGGGGGGAAACTGGGGCGTCTCCGAATGTACTCCGATTCTCGCCGTTTCATCCCAGTGTAAGACAAGACTTGTGCGGTACTCGTTACCATTTACAAGTAAACAAATTACTCGCGTTCAGTCACTCTTGGACTAATTTTGTAATCACTCGATTACTTCTATTAGGTACTTATCGTAACAGTGCTCAGATTACTTTGGGAAGTACTAAAATTACTCGTAACCGCTTGTCTTTTCGTTCCCGTTTCTAATGGCAGCGTTTGTTGGTTCTCTACCAAGGAATCCTAGGACCAAATCTCCGACAGGACAATTTGGTTTACCAGTGTTTGTGGATTAAGGAGGGAAGTAGTTTATAATTCGGTGATTTTAATCCAATAATGGACAGTGCGAAAGACTCGGTCTCAAAGCGGCAGAAAACTCTGTCGTTTTGAAAACCTGAAGTAATTGGAAATGTAACTGTTACTTTTTTCAAGTAACAGCCAGGTACTTCTCGTCTCGAGTAATCGAGTAATCCGATTGAATAAGTTTTACCCAAAAGTAATTGGAATCTATTTTTTTTTTTCGAGTCACTCGTTTGAGATTGGATGTCTTCACTGGGAACTGCAGCTGAAACGTATACCAGGCGTGACGGGCGGCGTCGACTGCCCCTTTCCTGCCCGGCTTCGGCGGATTCCGAGAGGGGAATCCACCGCCGAAGAGGAAGGGATAACCGAGCGACACGTTCGTTCCTCACTCGATATCGTCGGCCCCGCACCGAATTCCTGCGCACAAAGAATGCTTTTGTTTCCTGCGAGACGCGCTCTCGTATTGCAGCGCCGCTTCGGTCGTTTTTCTACGGCCGGGATTGTTGCGACAGAGGGGCGGGAACGGGGGCTTAGAGATGCAAATACACGAGCGGATCCCCCGTTCCGCTTCGCGTTTCGAGCTGAACCGCGGGAGTCTCCTACGAGTCGCTGGGAGCCAGCCAATCACGAGCTTCGGGAATGTAATACGTGACTCTCTGCGCTCGGCGTACCTTCGAAGCCAGATTTTTGTGTGCGAGACGTGCTCGGGTTTTCTATCTCTAGGTGGTCACTGCAGTTCAGTTCGTGGCACAAATCGACGCCGTGTAAGGAAGGCTTCGTTTCCTATTCCAAGAGGAAGAATAGATTCGTGTCGTCGGTCGATGGGCGGGTAGCGTGGTACTGAGTCCAGATTAGCCGCGAACAAGAGAAGTCAGGCCAAAATTATTGAAACGATAGCAACTACCTTATAGCTGCGTGCAGAGCGCGAGCAAAAAGACGTAAAGAAAAGAAAAGAATCTCGTGTCTTCCTCGGTACGACTACGTGCTCGGCATTGTCCCGTTCGGTGGTTCTCTACGAGGAAGACTACGGACGGAGCTTTTGTGTTGTCGCGTATTTCGAATAGAGCCGGGCTCTTCGTCTTTCGGGCTAATAAGCCGCCTCCCCCCGAAACTGGCCGGAAGAAATGGACGAGAAGGAGACGTAACCAATGGCCGGCACGGGGACGTCGTTTAGTCCACGAGCTCGTTGTCCCGCTTCTCGGCGGGGAACAAAATGTAGATATATAGAAGAGCCACGACAAACTAATGAATGCAGGTCTTAGCTCTCCCGCTGATCGCCGTGATTTTCTTGTTGTCCTGCCAACCAATGCGGTTCCTTCGTTGTTGTCAGTACCTTTGTCATGCGAGCTCTGAATTGACGCGTTATCTATAGATAGAACTTGTGCTTTTTTTTTTTTTTTTTGTTGTCTGTATTCGAATTGGGCCTGAATCTGGCAAGAGTGCTCTCTGTTCATGTGGTGAAGGCTTTGCATTGGGCACTTCCATATCGCCGGCATCTAGAGGATAAAATGCGAAGACTCTATACTTCGCTGTCCGATGCGCACGAGCGGACCATATACTCCCACCGCTTCCTGTCGGTCAGGAGGCCGTGCACGCACAAGTTGGAAAACGCTCGCCCAAATTCGCTACTCAAATATTCCGTGTCGTTTCTGGAATCAATACATTGGTGATTGTGCACTCGCTTGCCTTATTTTTAGACTAGCTCATGTTCGTACAAAGAAATCTCGTGAAACGAACATGGCTGCATTTGTACAGAGCTGGACACAGCACGAATGCGAGAGCGCTGTCTTTTTTTTTTTTTTTTTTTGTCGTAGATGTGTTACAGCTGAATACTTGCCGGAGAAGCTAGCCAATTGAGTGTGATAATATCCGGCCCCAACTTGGATGGTTTTAGTGTTCGACTCCATTCAGACTGTATCAGCCAAACGCGAAAGGAGGCGATATCCAGGCCAACCGTCGGTAACTTCGGTTCTCAACCGATAACGCTTGTCGAACAAGCATTGAGGTTTTCTGCGTGTCAGATGAGGGACACGGGACATAAACCATTTTCGTTTCACGCTATCTTCAAGATAACGGTGCATTTATTGCCCGGTAACAAACACCCCCCCCCCCCCCCCCCCCCCCAAACAAAACGGAGCGTACTCGCCATTTCTGTACAGTTACATCTCTAGAAGGGTTAGGACAAAGTGCCGTTCAGCTGATGGTGAACGGTGTTCCACCCCACGGGTAGGGCCATTAAGCTTGTTTCTCTGTGCCCACTAAACTACCCACCAAATTATAGTTCGAAGAATGTCCCCGAAGCTTTCCCCTACGTAACGCGGTGCAAGTGACGCGTTACTTCTATCTTGTTACTTTTTTCTGCAACGAAGTAACGACTTAGTTACGTTGGTGGAGTAACAAGTAATGTTATTACTTACTTCTGAAGAAGAACATGACAAAAGTTAACTTGTATGGTTTTTAACCCAGCTCGCGTCGCTGACTTTCATGACATAAGAACTCAAACGAGGAGAAAAAAGAAAGAAAGAGATGCCCATAAATGCGCTGGAGGACTAAGCAATATTAACGCAAACTATGAAAAAAACGGCTACTGCTTCAGGAAAAGGACACATCCAGAGAAGCGATAAAGTAGCTCGTGACTTTAGATCTCTAGTAGCGAGTATTTTTGTATTTTTTTTTTTAATCTCGGTAACGAGTAATGTACTTGGCTACTTTTTGAGCGAGAAGCCAATAGCAATATTTGATTTTTTTGTTTTGTTTTTTCTGTGACGGTGTTTAATGTCTGTCCTTTAGCCGCACGCGTCAGAAAGACAAATGAGGCAGCCACAACGTTGACTCTGCGACCGCGTCGGCATGCCCGTCGGCGTCTGTGGCTTCCGCGAGCTGAGCTCGCCTTTGGAGACTTGTTTTTCAACGCAAGGTCCGGGAGCGGCGTGGCCAGCACTCCCACGACCGTGACACGTGACTCAGGGATCAGCAGCGCGCGTCCGCGTGGAGCACGTGCGAAACGAGGAGTAGTGGCGAGTCTGGTGACGCGATCGGAACATTTGCAGTCGCGGGGTGTGGCTGGTTTGCGTGCGTGGGCGGAGAAAAGAGGCAGCCGTCGCTGGCTCTTGCCAGATTTATGGTCACGACATCCTGGATGTCCTCGGAGGAGCACCGGCGAATTCGAAGCGATGGCAACGTTGCCGATTCACTGTTTAAAGAAACATGCGCCACACCGAGAAGGGGCCAGTTTTAGCGATTGCTTAATTTGTGTCAACATTGCGCCAACAACCAAGTTCTTCTAAGACGTCTTAAAAACCGAGACTTGGGAACAAAGTAGTGGACAACACACACACACATATGGTGTCTCTCCTTTCTCCGTTGTGAAACGAATAACTCGTGCTCCGAAAAACTACCGGGTTGTTTGCGATACTCCCGCGCGAGCTTCGGAAACTTGCGTTTGTTGATTCCAAAAAGCCTGCTGTTTGATTGGGCCTTCGTATGAACCATTAACAGTACTCCGGATTTTTGTAATATTTCTTATCGTTTATTGTTTGGAGCCCCCTTGAGTGCGCTTTTCTCACTGGGCGCTGGTACACTGCGGAGAAGCGAAATCTGCAGGGTGAATGCTGAAATCTTGTCAGTGTCGCTTTGCCTAGCGATTGAAGCTGCGTGTGTAGGGGAAAAGCACCTATTTGAACTAAAAGAACGTAATTTTGGTTTCTTTTGTAGTAACCTTTTAGAAAGAAAATCGTAGATTTACGACAGTATATGTTAAGCTTCGACGTCCTGCTGGGTAGCACAGAGCATCAAAGAGCCATTTCTCTGGAAACCTAGACGTCAGCGCACAGCTTTTGCAGCGGCGAGCACCCCAAACACACTTGTTTGCTCGGGAGAAGTGAGTTTCGGCGTCTCGCCGCAGCGGGGCGCCAGTCACGTGGCTCTCTTCTCATCCGTTGTCTGCCGTTCCACCTTTTCTATTTCGGCGGCCGCTTCTCGTGGCTTGGGAATCTGCCAGGCTTTCAATAGATAGGAGGCTATGGTCATACAAAACAATGCCTCAGACAGCGTCTGCGGACTGTCTTTTGTACGGTGTATTAGCAGCGGGACTGCGGTTTTTATGAATTGCGTCTCACTGTTTCCCGCGAATCCTTTCACCTTTTTGGAAACGGGTGCACAGCTCCGACGTCTCTTGTCCGACGACTTTTGTAAAGCGGAGGTCAACACGTCGGTCCGGCAGCGAAGAACAGACAAATTCGTTGCCTTACGCCCGCAACTCGGGCGTATATCTGTGAAGGTTCAAGTACCAGCGTGTCTTGCTGCCATGTCGTGCGCGCGGTACAACGATCGTCTTCAGTTACTGGGCTTTAGCCGAGCTCTACTCCGTTTCACCTCACGGTGGCTCGCTGAGGACGCTACGAGCCACAGGAGCCAATCCAAAGCCTCGTCAGTGTCACGTGACCTTTGGGAGGGACGCAGCGCTGTGCACGTGGTCACGTGCTAGGTTCACAGCGCTGGATAGGCGGGAGGGCTTGCTCACTGACAGAATGGGGCATTTCTTTCGGACGCCCGGCTTCGAGCAAGAACTGCAGGTTTTCCCGGTCATTTTAATCCAAACGACCCTCAGTGTAATCCGAGTGCCTTCCAATTTAATTCGAGCGCCATCCAGTTTAATCCCTGCCAATTTAGTCCCGACATCGGTGCATTTAATCCGCAATATATACGTGTGTTTATTTGCCTTCAGTGTACGTCGCATTCGGCTTACACTTTTGATAACTCGGAGTAGTTGTTTATAGAATCCAATTTTCTTGGGGACACTATTCCGATTACTCGTAGTTACTAGTCGCATGATTGACGTAGCTTAATTGACACGTTGATTACCCTATTTAGAAACCCCGAGTTATTAGTGGCGCACTCGACTTTAATGTACCTAGCTGAATTGACGTTTTGTTTACTCTTTCTTATTAGTTCGATATATTATTGATACTCTTCAGGCCATAAACGTGCAATTGCAGTTTGTATTTACTCTCTTAGAAGTTCCTCATACATTTTTTATTTGTAGAAACTCATTTGACCTTCTGATTACTTCTTTACTATATATGTATCATTGACACATATATAGCCAATAACTTTCAAACAAACTTTAACTTTAAAGTAATCAAAATTTTAATTAAGATGGGTATTGGGCCGAATTAAAGTCCGTTGGGTCAAAAGTAACTCAAAGTAATCGAGAGTAATATTAATTTCAACTTGACTTATAATAAAACAATCGGTGGAGTATTAGCTCAAAGTAATCAAAAGAGCCATCAAGATGTCATATAGGCCGAATTAAAGTCAACTGGGTCATCACAAGTAACACGAAGTAATCAAACGAGTAATAATAATGTGGATTGAGCTCGTAATAGATGAACTGGTGATAAGTAACTTGAAGTAATCATGCGTGCCAAAAATGTCAATTAGGCTGAATTAAAGTTCATTGGGTCAATAGTAACTCAGTGAAATATAAAGAGTAATTATAATGTAAATTGAGCGCATAATAAATAATTTGTTATAGTATTACCTTAAAGCAATAAGAAATAATAACCATGCCAATTAGGCAGTATTCAATTCAGTGGGTCAAAAGTAAATAGTCAAAAGAGTAATACTATTGCGAACTGAGCTAAACATATATCAACTGGTTGCATAATAACTTGAAGTCATCAAGAGCCACAATTAATGTCAATTACTTGAAATGAAGTCTATTGAGTAAATAATAACTCAAAATAGTCAAACTACTAATCATAACATTATTTAGCTTATAACAAATCAATTAGTTTAATATTAGCTCAAAGTAATCAAGTCATCAAGATGTCCATTGAGGCGAATTAAAGCCGATTGGGACAGAAGTAACTCGATGTAATCAGAGAGTAACCAGAATGTGACTCGTGCTCTTAACAATACGGTTAGTTTATAATTTGCTCTAAGCAATGCCAAGAGTAATTATGATGTCAACTGGGCCGAATAAAACTCAATTGGGTCATAGTTGAAGTAATCAAAAGAAAGACCAAAATGGTGACAGTTGAGAATAAATCACTCGGTTGTGTAAAAGGTCGAAGTAATAATGAGAGAGGATCCTGTCAACTTGACCAATAGTAAAACAGGTCACTATAGTTACTCAAAGTTTTCAAGATGTCAATAATGCTGATATAGACTCCGTTAAGTGGCTGATATATTGGGAACAGATGAACAAATAACTACTAAGGTAATTGAGTTAATTTTAAGTCATTTGGGTGAATAGTAACGCGGATTAGTAAAAAGAGTAATCAAACTTCTTTCGGAACTTATACGACGTTGCCGTTGTCAATATTATTTCAAAGTAATCGACTGAAGAACGAAAAGTTTGGTTGTTTGTGTAAATTTATTCAGAAAGTAATCAGAATGTCAAATGAGCTTCTACGAAGTTATAATTAAGTCAATTATTCCCCGAAGTAGTCTAAAGAGTAGTAAAAATGTTGAACTTTTAACATATAAACAGTGTTATTAATAGGTCAAAGTAATTAAAAAGGGAAGCGGTTTTAAGTCAGCGGTGTTTATAATAGCGCGAATAAAAAGAGCAAATAAAAATTGCAATTGTACTTCTATCATCTGAACTGTATCTGTAATAAGTCGAAGTATAAAGAAAAAGTAAACAAAACCTCGATTCAGCTAAAGTTGAGTGCGCCACTGATAACTCGAGGTTACCAAAAGTGTAATCCACGTGCCAATCGCGCGACTAGTAGCTCCAAGTGATAGTGGTCGATATATTGGTAGTTTCGATCAAATTCTAATTGTATAAATAATTACTCGAATTTATCAAAACTGTAAGCGAAGCACGGCCACCGAAGATAAAAGCGTGCCCGCGTGTATTGTGGATTAAATGGACCGACCCCGGGATTAAGTCGGGTAGCGCTGGGATTAAATTGAATGGCGCTCCAATTAAGCGGAATGGCACTTGCATTCCATTGTCCACCGGTCGGATTATAGTGAGCGGGAAAACCTCCAGCTGCCTTCCGCCGTGCTGTGAATGCACACTCGAAGCTCGCGAGAAGCGTCATCGAAGACAGAAAGCTCGCGCTGAAGGCGGGGCAAATCCCTCCCTGCAATTCTCTCCCTGCCGTTGACTATAAAGTGGGTTCATCGGTTCCAGGGTTCTTCGACGTCTCGTCGACTCTGGTGAAAGGAACCGTCGACGATCCGGTAGGAAATTGCGCATTCCCCGCGTGATTACGCCCGGCCTATTTGGGTGGAACGAGGCAACTTTGGAGACTAATAAAATGGCCGGAATGCCGGAGGCTGTATCCGGAGGCACGACTTCTGCTCATCAAATATTGGTTCCGGACCTGTACACCTCCGAAATTGAGCTCGAACGGGGGAAGGTTGCCCAGCTTCCTATGAGCCCAGTTTCCTACGCAATGTAAAACTGCTCGCGCGAAGTAAAAAAAAAAAAAAAGTGTGTATATATATATATATATATCTATAATCTAGACTAACGTAATGCC
The DNA here is from genome assembly GCF_016920785.2 of Ixodes scapularis. Lineage (NCBI taxonomy): Eukaryota > Metazoa > Arthropoda > Arachnida > Ixodida > Ixodidae > Ixodes > Ixodes scapularis. The sequence goes on from NW_024609835.1 coordinate 11,375,072, forward strand.
GCAGCGATAGCGCCGCTGAAGCAGGGCGCAGGCGCACAGGATTCACGTTCCAGCAATGCAGTTTTTCCGCTCGCGTAGTGCATGCCTGCTGCTGGTGGGGTCAAGGAAACTTATTTCACGGAGATGTTCTCCGTATTTCCGTCGTATCTCTGTGCTGGAATGTTCGATGATGGAAAGACGGACAAGTTCTCCGTCCATCCATCATCGCCATTTTTTCTTCGTCGTTTCGGATTTCGTCTGCTTAGTGTGAACACAAAGAAAACATCCTACCACGTTGGATCAAACAAGCCGGGGGCAGACCGCCGGCCTTGCCCGCGCACCGTTCCACGTCCAGCTAAAGTCCCTCCTCCCAGTTGACCCCAGTACTTACTGTACACCACCTTCGTCAACCGAAACCCTTAAAACGTCGCATTTGGCGGTAAGGAAATGAACCTGTTCCGGTTCAGTGTACTGTTCTTCCCAAGACCGCACCATCAGTTCCATTCGGCACCGCGAATGTCGCCGCTTCTGAGAATCGCCGAGTGCGCCTTTCTATCTGGGCACTTCGTCCGGGGCCGGTTTTTCTCCGCGAAGGCCGATTCCGCGCGCGCCCTTAACCGCAGCACGTGCATTGCCCATTCGTGCGGGCAGTCGACTTTGACGACGACCTCGTTGCAAAACAAGAAAAAAAAAATTGGGCGATGGCGAAGACGTTAGCAGCGACATCGCTTGCAAATCCACGGCGTCATGCCTGGTCTGACTGCGCGAAGCCGATCGTGCCCCGCCGATCCGTGACGGAGACCCGCCGTGCGTCGGCCGAGCGCCCCTGCAAAGCGGAACGAACGGAGCCCCGAAGTAAGCGCCCGATTCTGCCGGTGCGTTCACGGGACGTCGGCCGGCCAGTACCAGCCAGAAGGCAAGCTGACATGGGAACCCAGCTCACAAAGCCCCGCTGCTGTTGACACCACGCTTTGCACGCGGCGTCAACATCCACGCCGTTCGCAGAGCCAACGTGCGGCAGGGAGTATGTATGCAAAGAAGCCCGTTTGTGGGTCGCATCAATTGTCATATTTGACTAATTTATTTGTATCTTGATCGATTGATTAGCTTTGCGTTTAATAGGCTCAAAACCGGGGTCACACTGCTTATACATTGTACCCAAGACAGTCTGCCTACAGATTTGAATGCGGGTCACTGCGAGGTCCGTTCTTCGAATACCGCGTGGCAATGAGTTCGAGGAGAACACCCCGAAAGCGGCATTCGAACCACGGGTATTAAGGTGACTCGTATTTGCAGAGTGTCGTTTATATGACGTATGAGCAGCGTGACCCCGGCGTTCGGGTGCGGTCGCGTACTTCAGACGCGTCCACAGCCATCAGGCGCTCGGCGGCAACAGACCCGCAGCACAGGGATGGGTCTCCCAATCCGTACCGGCGCCACGGTGGCCGGCGCCAACCCTCGTTTGACACACGCCCGAGCAGCAGTGGCTTGGACCTGCTGGTATTAGAAGCACCGAGCACGAAGCAGAAACACAAACTTCCATGTTTACATTTAGCTCGTATCATCCCGCGTCTTTTTTTGTTTTTTTTTTGTTTTAGATGCGGAGCATCTCTTGCTCGGGTCTATGTCCCGCGGCGTCGTAGTCCGCACTCACATCACGCATGCGCAACTCGCCTCCTTCCCTCTCTCCAACAGCTGCGCGTTACTCTCTCCGCTCTCTCTCTCTACCAGCTGCGTGAACTTCGCGTGCGTTCGCTTCTACTCACACCGGGTGCGCAACTCTCCTCCTCTAGTCTCCTCTCCTTCAAGTGTGAATATAAGCAGCGGTAGCGCGCGTTCAGTTCACCGCTGTTGACTCCACTCCGTTCTTCCGATGAAGTGTGATGGAAGCAACAGTCCCGTCAGTTAGTGGGTTGGCGCAAAGCAAGCGTCAGCACCACCCCACAAACTAACAGCAACGCTACGTCCACTGAAGACAAAGCTGCGAAGGGCACGCGACGCTGAGCGCAAACGCTTGAAGCGAGCGGCAGACCCTGAACTACGAGAAGCGACGTCCATTCGTCAACGTCGAGCGGCGGATGCTGAACTACGACAACGTGAAGCAGCGCCGGTTCGAGAACGTCGAGCAGCAGAACCTGAGGTTCGGGACCGTGAAGTTCAACGTAAACGTACGAAGCGAGCGGCGGAACCCGACCTTCGAGAACGGGAAGTGTAAACGTCATCAACGAGGGGCTGCTCCCGATGCTGCACGCGACCGCGAGCGCGCAGCGAGCCAAGCAGCAATAACAACGTTACTAACACCGTTAAGAACGATCCGCGATGCTCCGCATCACCCCATGGTTCCCCTCGGGAAAATGGTGTCAATTTTTTTTTTTTTTTTTTTTTTTTTTTTTTTTTGCAGCGGAACTGTTAAGGGTTAGTTTCCCGAGGATCGTGTCCGCTAGCAAATAAATGTGAACGCAACACTCTGGACAGTTACCGCCATCTATAAGCGACGACGGCAACGAGAGAACCGGCCTGCCAGTTGTCTGGTTGCCGCCGTCGTTTATAGATGGCGGAAACCTTTCCAGCCTTTCCACTCTGACTTGCCGACTTGCGGCCGGCCATTACTTCATTCCCACCATAGTACATGCTTCGCTGGTCTCCCTTTTTCTGAAAGTTCTTACACTATCATTACGGGGCTTGGATCACACCCGGGGGAACGCGTGGAGGTTATTTCCGGGTGTTTCCGTTTGATTAATCTGCTCATCAATTTCTCCTCGCTAAATTCCCGAAACCGGATCTGCTTTTCATCGTCGTTTCGGGAAACTCCGCTAACGGGCCCCGGATCGCCCTGCTGGGGAATATGGGCCGCGTCTGCGGCTCTCGTGTTTCGCGATCTCGTCAAAGGTTGTTTTTTCTTACAGCGTCGAGTCGTTATTAGCCGCGGACACGAGGAGGGTTTGAACTCTCTCGCTGAAAACTGCTATGACGTCCGCCAGTGTGGCGAATTTCATCGCGGGCGGTCGACGGATTAAATTAATCGAGCCTCCTCCTACGCAGTCTGGGGTTTGGCTGGTTTTCCTTTATTTATTTTGTTTTGTTTTCAGGCGAAAGCCTTATCTGCGCCATTACGCGAAAAGGCGGCGTAGGCGTTGTGCCCGAAAGATGGCCATAAAAATGCGTCATGAAGCACCCGGCGCTCAAGGTCAAAGTGGACGTGCCTCAGAAACACCCAGAAAAGCACATGAACGCGGATGCTTCGTCACGGAAGCTGTAAAGCCGGGCGCCGCGCCTGCACAGTGGGGGAGCCTGACGTCACCGCCAGCGCGATGTTTGCAAAGCTGCTTGGAGGAATGCGCTGCGTGTACGAGTGCTTTCACATTCCTACACGTGGGCAGTCTTGAGTGTTTTCGGCGTGTCTTTTTTTACTTCTAGTCATCATAGTTTTTTTTTGTTCTTTTTCGCGGTGCAAGCCGCTTTTTACACCCTTAAACAATAATTAATGGCAAAAAACACACAAAAGAAACACGCGCGTCTATTATAAAGCTTTTTTTTTACGTTTGGTGTAAACTATACGGAAAGTGTTTGCTTGCTTCGTATGCTCGTTCCCGTGACGTCATGTCAAGGCAGGGGGAACGAAGCATACGCAGTGCCACGCAGCTCCCATGTGCAAACGCGCTCGCTTAGCAACGCGCAGTTTGTTCCAGACGTTTTAACGACGAAACAACTTTTTCTTCAAAGTAGAGAGTGCAGGCTATCTGAACTGACGCAGTGAGTCCTGGAGTGAGGGTGTGAGGGGCGGACGAACACAACCCCGAAAACTTCACTCGTTAAGTGAGCTCTACTTGGTTCGGCAGCATGTGCAAGGTTGCTGTGGTCGCCGACAGGTAAAACCTGCAGGCGACGCCTCCAGTGCAAGGCTTCCGGCTGGGATTCTTCGCACGCGTAACCAAAGCCCGGCAGAAGGGAACGAGCGCGTGCTGGAGACGGAGACTTTGTCCTGTCACCGCCTCGAGTGAGATTTTACGTTCACAAAAACGGCTCGGTATATGCTCGCGGAGCGTGCCATCCGGGGATGACAGCGGACAATGCAGGAGACAGCGGACAATGCACCGCTGCTGCCCAGGCTCCTTCTTTACTACGCGGCAGCGAGGAAGCCTCGGATGGCCGCAGTCAGCCGCTCTTCCTTCGAACCCTCGGCCGTCTTATTTTTAGCCCCGGCGGTGTTTGCCCCGTCTGCCTTCTTCGCAGACCGCGAGGGAGCCTCGCCGTCTTCTTTCGGAGCCGAGAAAGCCGCATGGGCGCGGCCTGGACAGGCAGTCCATCTTACGAAACAGGGCACATATATCTGCCGGAGAAAGCGATGCAAATTGGACGTTGAGGGTTCAGCCCGTATTGAGCGAGTGTCTCGATGCCTCTGAGGTATGGTGACACCGACAGGTGAGCAACCGTATAAGGGTGCTAGCCTGCGGTCTTTACCGTGGTGATCAGGGATGCCAGGCAGACGTAATGTCACTCGATTCTTGGAAAGTAGCGCCAAATTCCCCATGGGGCTGTGCGGCTGACGTTTCGCCGCGCATACGCAGCGCCACTCCTCCCCCTGGCGAGGCGCGTCCGTACTTGTTAGCAGTACGACGAGCAGACGACGGGGGAGGCTGGTGCGGTTGTCGTGCTGGCTGCGCGCTTGCTAAAGTAATCTACCGAATGCAAAAAAGAGGCGAGGCACCAGGTAGTATTGTGTATTCGAATGCCACAGCATCGTATTAAACGAAAAGGTAAATATGTGTCTCCCGGAAAGGTTTATTCGGTTCCTGGGAGGTGATTCCAGAAAGATCGCCAGAAGCATGAATCGTCAGCTGTGCGAAGGACAACGTTAAATATTGTTTCTCTATCCTGTCACATGATGTAGTAGTGCAGCTACGCTTATTTGTCGCGTTAGTAGGAACTTTTCGTAGATCACACTCAAGAGCATGCGAGAGTTTTGGATTGCTTGGCGGAGCCGTCACTTGGAGGGCCAACTAAGCTCGCGTTCGCAGGGCCCGCAATCCGCTGCCGACGTTCTACGTCAGGTCCCTAATGTAGTAGCTTGTGGTGGTTTCTCGTGACTGTCGAGAAAACAAACCCGAATATGCGTTTACTATTTTTTAAACAACTTTCAATTTGAGAATTAAGCTCACTTTGCTTACCTGCCAATTTTGTTGCTCGATGCTTTTGAGAGAAAACGAGCAAGCGGCCAAAGACTTGAAGTAAAATGAGGCCCTTAATCGTAGCCTCCCTTGCGTAATGACCTGAACGCATAATTGAAAATAAATTGACGGTTGTACTCTAGTTTTTTTTATATATTATTAAAATTATGTGGCTAGCCCACAACAGGTATATCTGATTCCTGAAGAACATCAAAAATTATATCTGCTTCCTGAAGAACATCAAAAATTAGACACTATACATTCCTGGGTCAGCCAATTAGAGCGTGTTGGCAATGTTAGATGTGCTAAACGAGAGCAACATAAACGGGACCAGGACAGGGCGCCTCAGAAAGGTTAATAAATTCAAAATGAATAATAATTTTTTCGCACAGAGAAAAAAGTAATGACGATCCTTTTCTGATAGAGAGATTGTTTTTGACATATAAAGTATAAGTGCGACTAAACCAAAAACAAAACAAAAAATCACGCAAAAAAAAAAAAAAAACTTGGTCATTTGCCATTGTGTTTAAGATTATTATTTTGGGGTCACATAAAAAAAGGTAAAAAATGGAAGGCAACAATACTGGCGCAAATGTAAGTCCATTGGCGATCACTCTTTTTACTCAGAAAAGTATGAGTGGGCCTAACGCACGTGCGTGAATTACGATTTTGCCGTTGTTACGGCAGCGATAAACGTGCGCAAACACCAGATGTCGCGGGGTGCAGTAAACGTTGTTAATTTTGTTGCCCGACCCGCTCAAAATTCCTGGGAACATACGAGCTCTGGTCGTATTCGCGTCCTGCTTAGGTTTCTTATATAGCTTGACCTGGTGTTGTTCAAAATAATTTGCAATCTCGCAATATAAGCAGGAGCAACAATATAGTTGCGAGTGATCTGGGCAGATACCGCGTCATTGATAAGTGGCTCGCGTGCGTAGTGCCAAAGACGCTCATGCTGGTGAAGAACGCTTCGAGTACCTCGATGCTCTTTGGCGATCTTGGTGCGACTGGTTCGGGTTCCAGAACGACTCTTTCGAAGCTTGGACTTGAAGGGACCGAAATGGCGATTGCCATGGAAACTGAGATGCTCAGCCGATCGCCTTTCAAGGTCGTCTGTGTGCTAGTACCTATCTGTTTGTGTCCGGCTAGCAGGCCGGGAAGTCAGCGTAGCTGCTCACCCAGGTTCCAGTGACTGTAGGCAGGCGTGCATGCAACGCGTTACTACAGTCGGTGACAGGCCAAGAATTCGGTACGAGCTCTGTCTCCGTCACACGCACTGTGCCTTCCCCCGGGCCTTGGCTGCACGTGCGACGATCAAAGACGGAAAGCCTGCGCCTGAGGAGTTCTTAAATCTGCCACTAAAGCATTTTTTTTTTCGATAATGAGGTAAGCGCTTTACGTATTGTTCTTGGTCTCCAGCTGTTTTCGCTGACGAGGTGGAAGTTGGCACTTTTTCCTAACAGAAAGGAAGAAGGGATTTTCGTCGCCTGTTGACCGAGTAGCGAGCGACGATAGTTCTCTCTTTCTGAGGACGGTGACGGCGCCAACCTGGTCTTTAATTCAACTCGCGCCGCGTTTGCACTCCGACAAAGGAGCTCCACAATGGCGGTCCAAGGCAGGCGTGTCATCCCCAAAGTGTGACAATATCTGCGCCTATTGTTGAGATCGAACTCCACTGAGCTGGTGCGTCACACAAAAGACGCCGTGTCCGCTCCAGACAGAAAAATCTGCAGACACGCCCGAAGCAGCTCCGAAGCAAGTTTGCTTCATGCATTCTTCCAACATGTCTGCGGACGGGGTTTGTATGGCCAATGGGACCGTCACACGAGGAAAAAAGACGGCCTTTGCACGATGAACTAGCGGCCTCATCGCGTCTTGAGTCTCCCTATCAATTGCCTTCAGCGAGTCTTTCAGTTCTGCGTGTCTACCGCGTGTACTTTTTCTATCTCCACGTCGGGCACCCGTTTCCAGCGACTTCAAACGTAACGACCAAAGTAACGCACGTTACTTTAAGGCTGCAGTACCGGGTTCCATCTTTCAGACCCTGCAGCGAATGACTCACACGTTGCCACGAACGAACGTGCGTGAAGTCTATCCGAGACTAGAAATGTGGCTGCATGCGACACCCAGTACTCGCGACTATTTTGAACGAGCAAAGAGAAACGGTACTTGGTCGTACACCTATGGAGGTCGCCGACGGTAAAAGAAGGGCGGGAGCTCCGTCAGTTTGGCCGCCTTCAGCTCGAGCTTCCTGCCTTCGGTGGCGCTTCGGCGTCCCGTGAATTTCGAGCGCTCACGCCCGGACAAAGCGCGACGTAAGACAACGTGCCGGGGAGACCGAGCGTCTAAACGAAACGCGTTCTTTGCCCCGAGGCTGAGAGGGACTCTGCGGAGGGCAAGTTGGTCTTTTGCGGGCCTTGTGATGACGCCAGAACGACGCAGAGTTCCGATTGGCTCTGATTGAAGGAGAGTGGGTAGACCTCGAAGGCAGCTTGCTCTGAGCTCTTCCCACTATCCTTCAGTCAGCGCCAATGAGAGCCCGGCGAATCCTGACGTCCCCGCTAAGAAGCAGACGAGCTTGCGGTTCGCATAGCCGCTCCTGTTTTGCGCCTCTCGGACTCTCGGGAAAGCTCTTTGTTTGGCCACTTCGAGCTCCGTCGTCGTTCGAGCCGGTCCCCGTACCCTTCGGATCCGCCGAGTCCGGAGCGCTCTTTTGAGAGATCCGGTTCACCTGCCTCGCTTTGTTTCGCCGCGTGTTTGTACTTACTCCTCGTACCGGTCTTACGTCGTGCGGTTGGACGATCAGTTCGTGGTACGCTAACCTTTTCCAATTTTTTGTTCATCGACCGCAGCAATTCAAGATCCTCGTTCCTATAATAACACACAAAAAAAACATGCTGATATGTTTCCAAAGGCATACCAATCAGTAGAATGGCATACCAACCAGTAAATTTTAGAACGACCTGGAGCGCTAAGGCTAGGGGTGCGCTAAGGCGTCTGCGGGATTTTTTCATCTCTTATTCTCCGCGTTTTCGCAATGCCAGCCTTGCGCCAGCTGCGCGAGTAGAAACTTTTTGCGCACTACCGCGCTTCCTACGCGCTCAGTGCTTCGAACATTTATTAAGTTTGCGGTTTTCGGCCTTTACGGGCGACAAAGAGAGGGGGAGGAGGGCTAGGTTAACGCGCTTCAGCGGTCCGTCCGGACGTAACGCTACACTCTAAAAGAAAAACCCGTGCGTCTGTTTTCCCGCACAACACTCGGAGAGCCAACCAGCGCAACTTACGGAAGCAGCTCAGCGAATGACGATGCCGAAACATATGTTTAGACCAAAAACGCAGTCTGAGTTGTGACATTAGGCAACGCAAAACGTCACGCTTGCGTTGCTTAATATCACAACTCGGACTACGTTTTTTTTTTGGTCTAAACAAATGTTTCGGCATCGTCATTCGCTGCGCTGCCTCCGTAAGTTTCGCTGATTGGCACCCCGAGTGTTGTGCGGGAAAGTAGACGCACGGGCTTTTTTTAGAGTGTAGGCCCATCAACTGTTATGTTGATGTGCCTACGTACCTTTAATTTTATTTTTGTTACGTCGGACGGTGTTATCAGATTTTTTTTATTATATAGAAACAGGAAAGAGAATGAAAAACGTAATTAATTTTCAGTCCTCTGATTTAAAAAAAAGTATCCTAAATTTAAAAAAAAAAAGTGCAAAGCCACCTCTATCATTTTTAGAACGCTTACAATTATGCCAACAGGAAACAATCTGTAGAAAAAGTATTTTCCCTTTCAACATTTTCAAAAAAAAAAAATATCTTCAAAACTTTCTTCCAAATTAAAAAAGAATGTCCTCAATGGTTTTAATAAGTTATTTAAAGAATTCTCCACTTTTTAGGAAATAATATAGAAAGCAATGTCAATAAGTTTTTTTTTCTTTTCGGGAAATCACTTACAGAAAAACGTCATTACAACTTCTTTTTAAATTTTTCTTATAAATAAGTCTACAAGAAAAAAACATTTTTTTAATTTTGAAGAAAATAACCTACAGGAAAATTCATTACAACTTCTGTTAATTTTTTATAAAAAAGTTTACAAAAAATATTATTTTCGCTTTGAATTTTTTTAGAAAGTATGCTAAAGAAAAACGTCATTAAAACTTTAAATTTTTTTATAAATGAGTTTACAAAATTTTTTTTTTTTATTTTTTTACATTAATTAAAACAAAGTGCGTTTATAAGTAATTCAGTAGGATCCCCGAGAGTCAGTAAGAAGTCTAAAAAAAATTCAAAAGAATGTTGAGACCTGTTTTTCTAAAGGTTGACGGCGGGGGGGTGCGCGCTTAAAACATGCTTCAAAGGCTCCGGTAGTGCGATACGCGGAACACGGTAACGGTTTGCTATAAGTCCCCAATGTTACTGGCGTGAATACGTGGCTTTATCTTGCTCCTTCTTTGTGCGGGAGCACGTGCAAACGAACTCCAAGATCAAGGCGGACGCTCGCACCAGCAGCATTGACGGCGTCGTACACGACACGGTGTATTAGAACTTCCCTGCAACAAATTTGACTGGCTTCTAATCAGCGTCCGAGGCCCTCGGAATCGACCCGAGCGCACCGGCCGTAAAGATGACATGTTCAGCGTGACCGTGCGTCCAGGTACGTTCAAAAGGCGCGAACCGAGGGCATTGTTTGGTTCCCTGTCTGACCGGACACGACGATGAGACAGGGAGCCTCATTTGTTCCAGGGGCAGCCGCCATGTTTCTGCTCGTAAGAGCCAGCACGTGCAGGTGCAAGCATGCCTAGGCATACGTTCACGCGCATGCGCTGCGTCTATACTTTTACGCGTGCGGACGTTGCTGCCGTCCACGTGTGTGTAGCGTTCTATATCGTGCTCCCCGAGTTATTTCCTTCCGCATCTTGGGCTTGTTGCTGGAACGGTTCGCCTTTTTCCGAGCCGGGTGGCGCTATTTTTATCCCGGCCACATCTGCTCATCCCTGCTCAGCGCCACCACGTTCATCCGTTTACCGTGTTCGCTCGCTCGAAATAATAACAGTGGCGAAGAGCAAATATGGCACACCGGTGTCCGGTTACGCGTGCACCGACGTGATCTCTAACGGACGCACGTGACATTGCGGAGTATGTCTACATCGGATAGTCGTATAGTCCCTCGCTATATAGAGGCACAATGGCGTCTTGCAGATCAGCATTCACGGCCAGGTCTGACTCGACGACGAGGCCTGCGAATGATGAAACTGCTTTGGCGAACATGTAATTCCATCTGGTTGTTCACGCGCTCATGCGTGTTAAGAAGCGCGTGGAATTCTAAGTTTGCACGTGCGTGTGAACAGGCATTGCTGCGATTCGGATGTCCTGCCAGCGGTCGTGTATAATTTGCCTGCATTCTTCCGCATACCCTTAGGTTTCTGGCTTCCTTCCTTCGGGTTCGATGAGGGTTCCGTATTAACGGTCCCCTCTACGTAAAGAGCAGCATTGATCCTATGTTATCATCCCGACTGTCATCTACACGTCGACGAAAGACCAAGAGCCGCCATCGAATCGCCTCCGTTTTTTATTTTGCCACCGCTCGCTCGGCGTTGTCTGTTGCCAAGGGAAAGAAAAACCTCCGTTACCTCGGCTCATGTTTCCTGGGCCGAATTGCCGTTCGATGTCGGGGATGCGAAAGGACTTGTCGGTGCGGAAATGAAAACTGACCCGAAGGAAAACGAGAATAGAGCGGGGAGCAACTCCGAGAGTCTTCTCCTCAATCCGCGGAAATTACCCGGCGAATGGACGGGCCGAAAGACTTGACGCTGAAAAAAAAAAAGAAGCGAGACGAAGCTGCAATCCGAGCAATCTATTTGCCGGGCGGACGCACACGTCGTCAAAGTTAGTCTCGAGGCACTTCGTCTTTGGTCCTTCTGTTGACCGACTGATGCGGCCATGCGTGACACGCGTGGACGCGAACGCCGGTCTTTTCGCCGCCAGTGTGCCCTTCTCACGCGAGGGCACAAATGAAGCATTTTCCGGAACTCCGACTTGGCGCCTTGGAACTTGGATATGGCGCGGCACGCGACTTGTCTGAGACTGAGTTACGTCTGGTTATCTCTGACGCAAGTCCCGACCTTTTTCCAGCTTGCAAATACGGCCGCTTCACTCGTCGCTGTGGTTGTTGACCTAAAGCCAGGTTGACCGAGCCATCGACGGCTCAGAGATGCTCCGGTTTCGGGGAGAGCTGCCCCCGTTGGCCCCGAGGCGATCCCGAGAGTTCGCGGCGCTTGAATTTGCATGACTGCTGAACGCGCTGTACCCGCCTCACCTCGAAGACAGGGCCTTTCCAGCAGATCGCCACCGCTAGTGGATCCATGCAGTGCCGCCCAGCTTTCGCCGGCATCGCCCAGCGCGTCACGCAGCGTCTCACAACGAACGCGACACGGGCGGCCAGGCCAGGGCGGACGCGTCTGCTACTTTATGGCGTCTCTCAGGGAGCCTCATCGTGTGTACAACTTGGGGCAGGTACACCAATGATGACGTCATGGTGCCACGTGACGTCAGTGTCACGTGACGTGAGTGCGCCACAGGATGTCATGATGTCCCATGAGCACCGTCGGCTAGGCTTAGCGTAACGTATATTGGCTGGATTTAAATACGGCAGTGTAACCGGTAGTGTGCGTCGTCTCAGCTGTTAGCGCAGTTCATTTGCAGGGCAGAGGGGGCAGGAGAGGACCGAAGATATTTAGCTCGGGT